>NC_133976.1:36071621-36334121 GCF_047716275.1 Strix uralensis
TTTGAGGGAAGGGATGTCATCCAGAAGGACTCAGACAGGTTTGAGCAGTGAGCCTATATGAACCTCATGAAGTTCCAAGCACAAGGTCCTGCACCTGGGTCAGGGCAATCCTCAACATCAGTACAGACTGGGAGACAAATTGATTCAGAGCAGCCCTGTAGAGAAGTACTGGGGATACTGGTGAATGAAAAAATGGACAGGAGCTGGGCACTTGCAGCCCAGAAAGCCAGTTGTATCCTGGGCTGCATAAAAAGAATCATGGCCAGCAGGCTTTTGTGAGACACCACCTGGAGTACTGCATCCAGTTCTGGTGTTCCCAGTACAAGAAAGACATGAACCTGTTAGAGACGGTCCAGAAGAGGGACAAAAATGATCAGAGGGCTGGAACATCTATGATGAAAGGCTGAGAGTTGGGTTTGTTCAGCCTGGAGAAGAGAAGGCTCCAAGAAGACCTTATTGCACCCTTTCAATATATAAAGGGGGCTTATAAGAAAGACTGAGAGACTTTTTACCAGGATCTGTAGTGAAAAGACAAGGAGTAATAGTTTTAAACTAAAAGAGAGTAGATTTAGATTGGATATAAGAAAGATATTTTTTATGATGAGGGTAGTGAGCCACAGGAACAGGTTGCCCGGAGAGGTTGTGGATGCCCCATCACTGGAATTGTTCAAGGTCAGGTTGGATGGGGCTTTGAGCAACCTGATCTAGTGGAAGATATCCCTGTCCATGGCAGGGGGATTGAACTAGATGATCTTTAATGGTGCCTTCCTACACAAACCATTCTGTGATTCTATGAATATAGCAATGTCTAAACTAGCCCCTGATTTCTGTCACTCCTTTCCACTTCCCCTTAGAGCAGCAGGAATACATCTGCAAATGGCATCCTTGCCTCAGAGATATGCAAGAGGTAGGTGCTTCAACCAAACCACAGAAAAACAAACATCCATATTGGTTCGCAATCCGTGAGTCTGCAGACTGAGACCTGACCTTCTGAGCTGTGCTACTTACTTTTGACACCTAGCTATGAAGTCTGTAGTCCTGCTGGACTCTTGGATCATTGGAAAGACCAGGTCAAGCTGAGAGGTGTGCAGGGAATGGGGTGTCCATTCCTGAATTTGCCTTTTCCCATGCACTGTTGGACAGGAAAGAACTCATGTTGTGACTACAATGGGATGCCACTTAGCATGGCAGGATCAAATTGCTGTTTTGAAATAACCTTTCCTGTACTAAACATGCTAACATGCAGGAAGGAAGAAATAGCTCGTATGAGTACTCACATCATCCTCCAAGATGCAGAAATGGCCCCAGTTTTGACTTTTGTTATTTTCTCCAGTCTTATAGTATCTCATGCACTTTT
Source organism: Strix uralensis (assembly GCF_047716275.1). Classification (NCBI taxonomy): domain Eukaryota; kingdom Metazoa; phylum Chordata; class Aves; order Strigiformes; family Strigidae; genus Strix; species Strix uralensis. The sequence continues at coordinate 36,072,979 of NC_133976.1, forward strand.
GGTCTGATTACCAGAGTCAAGTTCGAGAGCTTTAGAGAAGTCCACAGGGTACATGGCTAATCTCTAAAATGACAGAATTTATGCTAAATACAACTCTTAAATATGATATTATTTTAATATTTTTTCATTACATTGTTTGAAATGGAGCCACTCAGTCTGCCTTGTGCAGTCTGCCAATTTTTAATCACGAACTGAAATTTGAAATGTTTATTTTATTAGGGAAAAAATGCTAACATTGAAAATATGATTATTAATTAAAAAATAATGGTTTAGTTATTCTGCTTCCAAAAATGCAGTCAAATCTTCTGCTTATGAATTCAGAAATGCATGTAACTTATTTATTTTGCTTGTTTCTCTAAGAATGTAAGAAATGGGGTTTTGTAGTAAAAGCTTTACGTGATTAGAGACAGAGTATCCTGTAAACATGTTATACCCACAAACAAGTTGGATGTATGTGTTATTTAACCCATTATGTCAAAATATTTAACAGCTGTTTGCTCTTCATTTTTGTTCTTCAGTTTAATAGAAATTGCTCCAGCTAAATTCTGTGCTATGCTGACATTTTCCATTGCACACTTTTGTGCCATTGCTCTTTAAAAGGATTCTTTTTACCAGTGCTTATTGATATTTAATGATGAGCAAGCCACCAAAAGTTCAAGTCTCAGAATGACCTCATTACTTAATTTTGGCTTCACTCTACTTCCATATTTGAGGTTGAAACAAAAGGCGAGTAAAGAACTCAGCTCACCACACTATGGATTGCCATGACCTTGAAAGCTACATGTTTCCCCTTCATGTCCACCACCCATACTTTTAATGCAAATAGACTGCGTTACTGACTTTGCTTGTTGTTTGCTCAGTAAGATACTTGACTAGGTCTATCTCACTGTCACATTTTCTGCCACGTTTAAGTCTACTGCTGTGACTGTATGAATCACATTTCTTCAGTAAATCTCTAATGATCCTGGCAATTATATGGTAGGTATATACTACTGACAAAGCATATTCATTTAAACATCTTAAATATTTTAAGGGATCTTACAGAACTTTTCTACTGCCTGAAAACCATCACTTATCTAATGATATATAGAGTATATATTTGCATTATAAACACTTTAAATTTTGGCTTACCATGAGAATCTTTTCACTTGGGGTTAAGTGCAACCCATTACCTCAGCTTATTGCTATTCTTAACTCAAGATATGTCTAATGGAAGTCACAGAAGTGATATACCCTTAGATTTTCTTATGCAGTTTCTTCTCAGGTTTTGACAAAGAAAACCCAAACACACCAAAAAGAAAAGCCAGGTGCAAGGTAGTATTTTGCAATTGATGCAGAAGAGAGAAAAAATTAATTTATAAGAAAGAACATCCACTTTCATGTGAAAGGTACACCTTTATGAAAAAGTGTGATATTTTCATCTGGATTCAACAGTGTTTACAATGCCAACATACCTGAGCTAGTTCCTAGAGGACTAGGTTTTACACCATACAGAATGACCATAGCAGGACATCCTTCCATTCAGGTCATGTGGAGGGAGAAAAAGAGTGGGGTTGACAGCAGCAAGAGGCAGAGGACACATCCACCAGGAGAAAACAATAAGGAAAGCTGTGCATAGATCTGCATCAGTATGTGTGTATGCCATCATTTCCCTGGGATTCAGCTACACAGGGGGCACTTTGGGACTCACAGTCCAGCATCCTCTTTTGAGATAAGTCCTTATGTACTTCACCCCAGGAAATGAAACAGATGCAACTCTTCTCTTTTTAATACCTTTATGCAACAGCTTAATGGTTATTAACATGGGATTTTGGCAATGGTTTTGTGAATATCCTCACCACCTTGAGGAGATTCTGACTTACAATTCCCACTGCACCAGAGGTACCCTTATTATTCTGGTAAATTGTTCTCTTCCTCCTCCAGTTAAAAGCCTGCTGCTATGCACTGAAGAACTTGAGAGCTACTGAGTTAAAAAGGAGGAATGAGGAGCAGATTGTGCCTAGGACCCAAAAGGAAGGGTGTTGGTTCTTCCCCAGGACAGAATAAAACCAGAAATAATACTGATTCCATAGATCAGAAGCCAGATTTTTCACCTGCCAGCTCAATACTCTTAAACAGTAAACTGGGAGAAGCAGAGTCATATACTGGGAGAAGCAGAATCATACTCCACTGTGTTTTGTTTCTTCATTTGCGCTGGCCCAGGACCATAGTTACTGGCTCCACCACAACCATACTTCACTGAGAGCAATGAATTGCTTCCCTATCTGGACTACCTTACAGCTTTGTGAGAGGAGCATTACCTGGGAATAAAGGGAGGGGAATTTATCTGACAAGGGACCTGAATCCAGATGTCTAGCATGGGGTAACAATAACTTCAGTGTCAAAAGTGTGTGGCTCCTCGTCTTATAAGACAGACCTTCTGTTTCTGTTCCATAAAAACTGTTTTAGAAAATATAAGCCCACATCAACTGACTGTCACTTACAAAAAAGCCTCCATGTTCTAAATTGTGAGTGGAGAGCAGAGACACAGGTCTGTGCTTGATATTTCTTAGTGGGTAAGTCTAAACAAGCCTTCAATCTGGATGGAGGCTTTCTGGTTCTTTGAAGTGTCTGATTTTCTCCTATCAGCTACGCAACATATCAAGGTATTTAGACTGTTTTAATTGCCTTGACAGGCCTCTACTTTTTAGGCTTTGCAACCTTTTTACACACAGAACAAAACCTCAGGGGAAGATACCAACATTAGTGAAAATTTACAAGAACTAATATTCTTTGGAAATCTAACCAGCTGAATATATCTGCTACAGAACTGCATATTATATGGGATGTTAGGGGCAAAATCACCTTCAAAGTGCATTTAGTTTGTGAAGCTTTCAATAAATACAAACCACAATTATGATTCCATTTTTTATCAAACAGACAAGAATAACTTGTCAAAAATATTTTTAAAGGTTTTTGCATGATCTATTATCATATTCTTGACAGCTGAAGGATATAAGGTATTTAAGTAGTCATGGAAATTCAACTAGAAATGAGGAAGAGAATTTAGAAGTCCAATCACAGTTCCCTTCTGAGAGGAAAATTAAATGTAAACCTGCTGAACTCACAGGTTTTGACTGATTAAAAAAAAGGACTATGTGTGTCCTTACTTGCATGATTGACCCAATTGTTTGTTATTGGATAAGTTTGTGGGTTTTTTTATGAAGAAGTTTCTTTTTTTTTTTTTTTTTTTTTCATAAATAATGAATGCTTAGCATTCTTGAGCTGTACTGTAGGCAGTTCAGGCTCATGTAGTAAAATGAGCTGCTAATACACATTGACAGTACGGCTTGCTCCATTTCCACTGCTTCCCAACCTGGGAACTGAGGAATCCGTCCTTGACTACAGGAGCAGCTCCTTATCTCCCAGTCTGATCAGGTTCAAATGCAGAATCACATCCTTCAAGAGAATTTGGGATAATTCTTGCTGCTTCCTCACTTGGAGACATACACTGACACCATTTCTTGTCAGGAAGAGGCTGGTATTCAAAGGTCAGCATGCTCCTGCCTTCTTCTTCCTTTTGCTTCTATTTCCCATGTTTAGAAAAAATAAACCTTTCTGCTGTTTTGAGTTTATGGTGTTGCCTGTGTACAAAGAATTTTGTTAAAATAACTAAGTATGAGTAAGTGTTGAACTTTATGCTAAGGCATGCTTTCTACCTTCCTTGAGCTTGTAACAATCAATACTTCGACCATGCTGTAGTGGCCAGTCATTGTAATGATGTAAATAAACATTTTGTATGTGGAATGAGAAGCAATGGGCCTACAATTTTAGCTGTAGGCACATTCCAAAATTCATGGGTAATGATCTCAAGTAGAAAGTATATGGATCACTCCAAACTTGTTACTAGATAGACATTATGCTTTCATGCAAATAACCCAGATGGTTCATTGCTTTTTGTGTAATTATGAACAGACGTTGTTGTCAGACATCGAAAATCTTTTGAAGTGTTTTTTTGTCCAAATAAATCAAGATCAGGAAAATATAAAATATTAATGTGAGAGAAGATAATCTATGAAAAACAACAAAATAAAGGATACTTTACTTGGAAAAGGCATTCTCTAGTTGCTGAAGAAGCTCTTAAATTGATGTCTACATAATAATTTAAGTTTCTTATAGATGGAATTTTTAAAAGTAATTTTCCCTACTTCAGTCTTTTCAGATAGGTTGGGTTATTTTTACAGATATTCCAGATGCAAAGATTGTGACATATCAGCATCCCACCAGAGGGAAATTTTTGCCAGGCTGCAGAAGCCAAAAATAAAGTACAGGACAAGGAAAAGGAGCAAAGCTGGAGTCCATGCCAGACTGGAAAGGCAACAAAGTGTGCAATTTAAATCTATATGGAGAAGGCGTTAAGTACCAACTGAAAAGTGAACATTGCCCCAGAGAGGATAATATACTAAATATGATTCTCTAGCTGAAGTTCTTAACTGAGCTAATGCTTGCAGTTCCCCTCTTCCATATTTTTAATGCTTCAGACAGCTGTTCCAGTTGGGAAGACAATGTGAAACTTTAGCTTAGTCCAAGTTCTGAAAAGCTTGTAACTTCCCTTAAGTTCTATTCCTTGGAACTTAAATGTATATTTAAATGTTTTGAAAGAAATGAATGGAGTCATAACTAAAATTTTGTAGTGACTTGTGGTCTCAATAAAGACGCTTCACAAAATTCTTAACTAAAAAACTTTCGTTTTGTGAGAGGACAGTTCTCTTTAATATTGAAGAAGTCATTCAATAAGATTACCAGTTGAGATGGTCAAACTCAAACACAAAAAGGAAGTATACAGAGGCTGGAAGCAAGGTTATATAACCTGTGAGGAATACAGAGACATTGTCCAAGCATCCAGGGATGAAGCTGGGAAAGCTAAAGCCCAAATGGAAATGAACCTGGCCATGAATGTCAAAGACAACATGAAAGGCTTGTGTAAGTACATAGGTGGCAAAAGGAAGAATAAGGAAAATGCAGGCTCATTGCTGAATCAGACAGGGGATCTAGTTACACGGGACATGGTTGAGGTACTGAAAGCCTTCTTTGCCTTGGTCTTTACTAGCAAGATTGGCCTTCAGGAATCCCAGGTCCCAGAGAGCAGAAGGATAATCTGGAGCAAGGAAGATGTACCCTTGGTGGAAGAGGATCAAGTCAAGGAATACTTAAGCAAACTGGACACATATAAGTTCATAGGCTCTGATGGAATGTACACACAAGTGCTGAGGAAGATGGCAGGTGTCATTTCAAGGCCATTCTCAATAATATTTGATCAATCATAGAGATTGGGAGAAGTGCTCAAAGACTTGAGTAAAGCAAATGTCACTCCTGTCTTCAAGAAGGATGACCCAGGAAACTACAGGCTGGTTAAGGTCACTTTGATCCCTGGGATGGTGATGGAGAAGTTTATTCTGTAAACAATTTCCAAACACTTTAAGGATGAAACAATCATCAGGAGTAGTCATCATGGATTCACCAAGGGGAAGTCATGCTTTATCAACTTGATAAACTGCTATGATGAAATGACTGGTCTGGTAGATGAAGGGATGATCCCCATAGACAAGCTGTTGATGTATGGGCTGGATGAATAGACAGTGAGGTGGAATGAAAACTGACTGAATTACCAGATCTGGAGGGTGTTTAACATCTTTGTTAATGACCTGGATGATGAGGCAGAGTGTACCCTCAGCAAGTTTGCAGACAATAAAAAATGGGAGGAGTGGTTGATATGTGAGAGGGTCATCATGCCATCCAGAGGGACTCAACAGGCTGGAAAAATGGGCTGGCAGGAACCTCATGAAGTTCAACAAGCAGAAATGCAAAGTCCTGCATGTAGGAAAGAACAAACCCATGCACCAGTATATGCCGGGGGACAGCCAGCTGGAAAACAGCTTTTCAGAAAAGGACCTGCAGTCCTGGTGAACACCAAGTTCAACATGAGCCAGCAATGTGACTTTGCGACAAAGGAGGCTGATGGTATCCTGGGCTGCATTAGGCAAAGTATTGCCAGCAGTTCAAGGGAGGTGATCCTTCCCCTCTACTATGCACTGTGAGGCCACACCTAGAGTGCTGTGTCCCCTTTTGGGCTACCCAGTACAAGAGAGACAAGGACATACTGGTGAGAATCCAACCAAGGGCCTCAAAGACGTTTAAGAGACTGAAACATCTCTCAAATGGGGAAATGATGAGAGATCTGGGACCCTTCAGCCTCAAGAAGAGAAGGCTCAGGGGGGGTTCTCATATAAAAACCCAAGTGGAGGGTGCAAAGACAGAGTCAGGCTTTCTTCAGTGGTGCACAGTGACAGGAAAAGAGGCAGTGGGCACAAACACTGGAGGTTTCCCTTCAAACAGCAGGAAACACTTTTTCATTGTGAGAGGTGACCGAGCACTGGCACAGGTTGCCCAGAGAGGTTATGGAATCTCCATTCTTGGAGATATTGAAAAGCCGTCTGGACATGGTCCTGTGCAATAGGCTCTAGGCGGCCCTATTTGATCAGGGGGCATGAACAAGATGACCTTCAGAAGTCCCTTCCAATCTCAGCCATCTGTGATTCTGTGATTCTGTGAAATACTGAAACATGACAAAATTTCATGAACACACAATAATTGTTAGATGGGGGAAGAGAGATTAATATTTTATTTATTGAATTAATTATATATATCTCTCTCTCATAAAAGACTGCAATTTTCTCAGCTATTTATCAGAATGACTGCAGCAATCCCAAAAAACATAGTATGGCTTCAGCAGTTTCTGGCAAGTTGCCACTGTTTTGGTGGCAAACTGGAATTCTTTAATTCAGTTTCTTCAGAAAATCAACCTGTTCCTACATTGATGAAATACTGCTTTGTTCAGCCTTTCAAGAAAGTATGAAGGCCCTAAGAAATCAACTTGGCTATGATAACGTCCAATTGCATGTGCAGAGCTGGTCTTACTTAACAGTTATTCACCCATAGGTTTGTCTACACTGAAGTTAAAAGTTTGCACTTCCAATACCAGCATTCACAAGCCTGGACAATGTAGTAAACAGATCTTCACAGGACTATCACCCTCTAAGAGCCGGGACAATAAAAATACAGCCAGAAACTTCAGATAAAAGCAGGTGACATTTTTTTACACACACATGTGGATATATCATATTGAAGAAAGGGAAATCTAGGAACACAATCAGAAAGCTTCTTGACATTACACTGATGATACTGGGTGGCTCTTTTGAAAGGAAGAACAGTCTGAGACATTCCATATTTAAACTGAAATATTTTGGTTATAAAGGATTGTTTGTGCATTTCTTGACATTCAAGATAAAAAAATATTATCTTTTGAGCCATTAGAAACTGCACAAGTTTCTGAAAAAACATCCAATAAGAGAACATTTCTGTTGGCAAAGAACAATTTATATGTGGGACCGGGACCACTCCTACAGCTCGCTAGAAATCCCTGTGTAACAGCAGTCCTTCTTCTTCAGGTGAAAAGACCGAGGGACAAAGGCTCAAATCCCAGTGGATGTACACATTTGATTCACACTAAAATAATAGTTAGACCTTATCTTTTAGTTAGGCTGATTAACTTGAGGCATCAGGATTACAGTGGAAACCATTTTCACATTCGACCCATTATGGGGAAATGAAGATACACATGAAGATGTCCACACATTACCATGGACATAACTGAATTATTTATATTTAGGGTTCCTTGGTAATTTTTTCTGTGACTACCTGTTGAATTACTATCAGAGCAACACAAGGCCAGTGGCTCCTGTGGGACGAGGCTGTTCATGGCGTCCATCAAGGCAGGGCCTGGCAGCCTGGATCTGTCCCACCATCCCAGCCAGGAGCAAGGCAGCAGGGGGCCTCCAGGGCAGACCAAGCTCTGGGCATCAGGCACCTCCCAGGGGACAGGCAGAGGTCAGGCCGGAACGTGGGTTCACATTTGGGCCTGGCTCAACAGGACCCATGGCCGGACAGGGTGGGTCCTGGGCTATGGGTTGAGTGAGGGTAGAACATGGGGGAGGGGTCAAGGATGGTCAGAGCTGACTGTGCATAAAACTGATGAAGTTAAATGTCACAGCTAGTAAATGAGCTCTCCAGTAATGCCCCAGACATACTCATACTTCTGCAGTGCTACAAAACCCAGGTCAGGATCCATAAAAGCACATTCAATGCACATCAAAGGCTCCCGCAATAACATTACTATCCCTAGACTCCCAAACTATATTTGTAGTGCTGCAGCCACTCCAGCAGTAAACTGGGCTCGGGAGAATAGGTCCTTCGTGCTGGTGGGGTGCGCTGTGAAATCAACATGTAGCGCTTGTCACATCCCTGCCATGACAGAGACCTCTTCCTCCGGTCTGCCTCTGCAGACACAGTAAATCATTTTCCCCAGTTACTGTTTGTGAGAATGAAGCCAAGGGAAAATTTTAAGTTGTTACAGGGGTGACAATTCCCAACAAAGATGAGTTATAGTACAGTAAAAAGAGCCACGGAGCTGGTAAATGTATCATTCTGAACAGTGATGGATATTCTGTACTAAGTTGCGTTTAGGAGCTAAATGGAAAGAAAGCATTTGCCATTTTCTCCTCTTACTCTTTCTTTGTTTGAAAGTTTCTCCAAATCAAAACTCATGCATAACATGCATGAGATATGTACAGCACCTATGTTGTACTGTATAGAAAATTTTACTTTGCATGTGTATTTCTTCTATTAGAATTAGTTGAATATTTCTTTTTTCTACATTAGCGTTTTTTATTTTCAGACTGATTTCAGGCTCCAGAAATATTCATGCAAGTAGCAAAAGTGGACCTGTACATCTTATTAATACATTACATTTGCACTAGTAGAGGGACTCTCTGGAAACACAAAACAACACCACACCTATTTTTACCAGACAGTTAAGAGTGGGCTGAAGATCCCTTTTTGGTAGATCTGGCTGTTATGATTCACTTTTTAAAGCCTGTAGCCTGCTTTACCCATGCTAACCATGACAAATTGTACTCACTTAGACCTAGAAGTCCCCTTTCCAGTTCTTGCTCTAGAACTGTTTGTCAATGATTTGACAGTATAGCCTTAATTAAAGTCAGACAGTAAAAATGGCACCCAAACTGACTTAGGTATAAATGGGCAAGAGGAGAGAAAATGCAAAAAACTGTGAACTTATTTCTCCCACTTTGCAGGCAGGAAGCTAAAGTGCAGTAATTCAGTGGCTCTATTTTCAACCATAATTTCTACCAAGCACCTCCTCTCTTGAGCACCATCCAAATCAAGTGTTCTAACAACCAGCATAGCTTTATTCCTCTATAGCAGGGCATCTCCCCTGTTTTGATCTACTGTAGAATTATAAAATGCAGTTGAATCTTGGTTACTTGAAATTCAATGATGCAAAATCATTCCTTATTTGAAACAGATTTCTGTTGCTTGAATACAGCAGTGAAGTACTAAATCCTTGTTTACCTGAAGTTATGAAAATACCTAAGGTTACTGATGATTCTAAGTCTAACATAAAAGAAACCTTGTAAAGTTATCAACAGTAAAAATACCTAGCAAAATTTTTCCCTAATTCTCTGAAGAAAAATCATGAGACTTTGTTACAGCTAACTCCACACCTTATCACCCACCACCCACTCTTTGATATGAGAGGTGAAAAACTAATGGCTCATATTTAAAAACTTCTCACTGGCTGGTTATTTTTTGGTGCCACCCACCTTACTGTGTACTTAACATCAACAAGAAGAGTGAATGGACTTTCAAATATATCCAGCAGAGACTGAAAAATGTGAGGAAAAGTCTTCTAGAGGCTTCAACTTCTTAAAGTAATTTACCTGTCCTTGAACAAACTGACTGTAAACCTTCACTTGGAGATTACATTACACAGATAAATTACCTTACATCACACGCACCCAGGATTTTTGTCTGGTATATGTTTGTGTATTGGTTTTTCTTCTAATAAAATCAATGACTTCTATCTGATTTCAGAAAATTGTAACAACACACCTGTGCTGTGAAACAGCTGTACAGTCACAAAGGAAGAAAAATGATCAGACAATGTTTTAAGCTACATGCTGACTCAATTAATTACTACTGATATAAAGAAAAATATGTTAGTTTTGTCACAAAAATCACAACTTTCTCAAGAAAGGTACTCTATGCTCTTTCACGAGCCTTAAAGAAAAAAGTACAAGTGAAAATAAGGCCACAGTAACAATTATTCCCACAAACAGCTGTCAAAATTTGGGATACAAACATGGATTTGACTATTGTAGCTTGAGGGTATTTCCAGTTTTAAAGATTATTCCCTTTTGGGACTGTTTTAAATTTTCCTTGTCTTCTGTGTTGTGCGATTTGGTATACTACTTATAGAGAACTTGTTTATAGAATCATAGAATCATAGAATGGTTTGGGTTGGAAGGGACCTTAAAGATCATCTACTTCCAACCCCCCTGCCATGGGCAGGGACATCTTCCACTAGATCAGGTTACTCATGGCCCCATCCAACCTGGCCTTGAACACTTCCAGGGAAGGGGGAGTTTAGCATAACTTGCTTAACAATAGTTACTAAATTTGCTGAAGCCTTAGGCCACAAGCTGTGAACTTTCACCTAGATATGTTGAACTTTACCTAGTCGAGTAAAAGAAGGCCCCAGAGCCAGTTCAAGCCAAAGGATAAGGAATTTACATTCATTAACAGAAGCTGCACCCTACCTAAAGACAATGAAAAGATCCAATGAAGAACAGGAAGACCCCAGAGCCTACTATTACTACTGGTCTGAACTGTTGCATGAGGGTTGGAGAATTTAGATTGTAAGGGTATAATTGCCGAGGGATTTCTTAGTTCGAGGTTTCTCTTTGGAGGCACCCAGATCAAGACGTAGCGCTATGAATAAAAAGGACTTTATAGAAGAGTCTCTTTTTGGCTTATTGATTCAGCAGAATCCTAGAGTCAAACCCTGTTATGGTGGCTGGTATGTGTAATTTCCATAACATCTGCAAGTTAGAGCATTGGTTGTTGGTTTTCTTTGCCATGTTGCCTTAGATTTAAAGCGCATTAAGCTCATTTCTGTCTTTCCAATTTGGTTTAATTGAACCCTTCCTAAATTTACAACTGTGGAGTCACTGAAAGAGGATTAAAGAGAAATGCAGTTGGTGGATTTGTGTGTTCTTTTTCTTTTTTTGACTTCACTTGATATTCTGATGCAACTTCCCTCCCTTGGGTAGTTGCTTCACAAATATCAGAAAAGTAATATTCCTTTTTCTTTCCCTTCAAGCCTTCAAGAAATTGAATCAGCAAGCCCCAAAAAGTTAATAAGTTTTTGATATCTCTTTCAATCATTTAAAAAAACCCTCACTTGTTACTGAGAGTTTTCCCACCAATGTCAAAGAAGGTAGACTTGACTAACAATTATTTTTTTACTCTTTATCCAAAGATAAATTTTACTTTCTATTTCTGTCTTAGTTTGTGTTGCATACACTTTCACCAGTTGGGTAAAGAATGCCTACAGATGATTATTTAATTCCCTAACCTCTAGCAAAATGTCTTTACTTTTCTTTATATTTGTATCATCAGTAAGATTATTTTGTGAATATGGAATGAGCAGTATGACAAGAACACATGGAACAGAGCATTTTCTGCATCCAAAAGTGCCTGATACTTGCTCACTCAGTAGGGAGACATTAGCAACAATGAGAACAGTATCAATCTCAACTAATATTTTAATATTTAAGCGTATTCTTAAAATTTGTCATCTAGACTAACAAGATAAAGAAACTAATCAATGGGGAGAAGCAGGCATTCCCAGAATTTAATTAATTTAAATTTTTTCAAATGTATTTATTTTGGTTTGATGAATCATGCTTTGGAGATATTTATAAGAGAGAAAGGAAGGCTTTCACACAAGTCTGGACAAGCAGACCCCTCATTTTCAGAGGATTAAGTGTAGATGACATGGACTCTACCTTGCTGATCTGAGCAACTTCTTGAAGCTTTTCTCATGTGTCCAGAATCATTATAGGGCAAATCATTATATGTAGAGGCAGATGGACTGGGTGTTTTTTCCTTTCTCTGTAGCAACATTTTCAACTATTTTCACCTGCTGAATTCTCTCTCACAGCAGTGACCTAGAACAGAGTTTATGTCATCAGTCCCTCTTGCTGACTTGTGTTTGAATTTTTTGTTATGGCATTGTTTCTAAATGTCTACAAATGCAAGGACCTGACCATGATGACATAAGTAGTTGTTTTAAGTTTAAAATTTTCAAATTTATGAGATTTTTGGGGTGTTTGAGAATTATGAAAAAGAAAATGTTACAGATCAGTCCTTAGGGACCAAATAAGTGGCCAACCAAATCATGGCATATGCAAAAAATAATGATTTAAGCCTGCTGGTTTTGTTGGCATTATCTCATCAAAAGTCTGTTTTCATAGATATTTTTTTCTACTGGGGAACAAGGAAAAGAGGGGAAAAACACAAAACAAGGAAGAGAAAGATAACTATGGTATGACATATTATGGACACTGTAAGTGGTCATGGTGAAAGAACAGAGACCAGAATCATAACTTATAGGAACCAGAAAGGTGGAATTGTAAGGAACATTAGAGGTTGCATAGGGTGAAATGAAACCTTGAGAAAGAATCAAAGTAGAAGAAAAATGGCTAGAGATGACAAAGATGACAATCTTAATGTAAAACTGTATGTGGGTTCTTTAGAAATGAGTTGGTGGTTTTTACCAAGGCCAGGAGTGAACAAGTGGTAGCAATGGACTTGTGAAGAAAGTAGAAAACATTGAGCTTAGTCATTTTATGTGTGGTGAGTCAGAAGAATTTAGTGACAGTCAGAATGTGGGAATGCCCAGCTCAATTACTGGCTTGAATAAACCTAGTACAATTGCTGGGGATTGCAGAATTGCACCCGTAATCACAGGTTTTGCCATCAGGATTACAGTCTAGAAACTGCTTCTCCAAATTAGTCTTGCATTTATGTGGTTGTGGTTGTTTGGGCACTGCAATATGCATACAGTGTACTACATATTACTGCCTTTAAGTCTTTTTAACAAATACATTATTCGTGGCTTTTCTGGAACATTATGCTAATTGAGTCTAATCCTTTGTTAAAATGCACACTTCTTTATTACAAGCATATCTATCTCTGTGATTTATCCATACTATAATTGTGTTGATGAGTTGTGAAGGACAATGAAATTCTCATTTTGAAGTATTTGATTTATTCCTTTTCTTCCTCTAGGCCTTTCAGTCAGACAATATGACATTTGTTGTCTAATTTTGTAGCTCCTGCATTTCATATTGATGCTCTGAGATGTGTAAAATTGTTGCATTTTAGAATTCTTACTAAATTAAATCATATTTCTTGTTTTATTGTAACTGGCAATAAGAAAAATATTTTCCATTCTACTTATAGCTAAAGACTGAAAATGAAAACAAGTTAAAAACATGTGTTTAGTACACACCCTGGAGTTCATCTTTAGTCTAAGTCTAATTTGTAGTTAATAAATGATGGTACAGATGCTATTAGAAAAGTAAAATATATATTCAAAACCTGTTAGTATGTTCTTCTTTTGTTTTTCCCCAACCATTCTGCTATAAAACATGATGTTATGGATTTATTTTTTTTAATGATTAACCTGCATATAACAACTCATTCCCAAATAGAATAGTTCTCATTTGTTCTGTTTTGTCATATCTTCACCTTTTCTCCCACCTTATCCTGAGACCCTTCTCCTTCCATGCATTTGCTCATCACCTTGCAATTTTGTTCTGGGCAATGTTATGCCATTTCATTTAGCTGAATTGACTCCCAGTGAAACCGGGTTAGAAGCAGAAATAGCTCATGGAAGCAGCAGATGAAATCCAACAAGAAAGAGCAAGAGTAGATGATAGCAACAAAAACGGGACCTGACAATTTTAGTCAAGGTTTGACCAATTTTGCTCCAGTAGTAGTGTGAAACCATGACAGACTGCCCTCACCACCTTCGTCTTCCTGGTTTCATAGTGTATATTCTTCAGGATCTTCTGTGCCAATAATCAAATATTTAAAAAACTGAATACATACAGCCAGGGGGGATCTGGCAAAGGATGTCAGGTTTCAATCAGTGTTAACTAATGTATTAAAAATTATTTATGCAAGCATTTGCACTGAGCGACCACTAACCGAGAATATCAATAATTCTGAAATTGGAAACTTAGGCGACTTTAGTTATATGTTTCTTCCTTTGTACCATCCAAAATAAGTGTCTTAACCACATATATCTTCCTTTTTAAAGATGTCAGAATATTGAAGATTTGTCCTATTAGGAAAGGAGAATGGAATAAAAATATCAGAAAGATTTAGTGGAAAAAAAAGCCACAACACCCTACCTTTCTCTATTACTAGCACCTACACTACTCATAGTTTATGCCTTGACACTCCAGGTCTTGTGGGTAAAGTTTTCAAGAGCATTCATACATTCATGAACTATGACTTAAGCACTATAAAAAATATAAATCTTAAGAGCTGACTGAAAGGGTCTTTAAGCTTTTACTGCTGTTTTCAATAACTCTAGAAAGATTGGAATAATTTCAGAAACTGGAAAAAATTTAATGTTGCACCAGTTTTTAAAGGCATAAACAAGATGACCTGCTTAAAGTTATTCTGTCAGCCTGATCTTGACCCTAAAAGAAAATAATAGAACAGATGATAGATTACATTGATAAATAATAAAATATTATAAGTGCCACTCAAACTAGTCTCCTGGAAAATAGATTCTGTCAAGCTAACATGTTTTTTTTTCTTGTGAGATTACAAGTTGAGGTGACAAAGGTAGTAATATTACTGTATATAACCAAAGCTCAGTCAAACTTTTGACTGGTATCTCAGGACATTTTGATTTAAAATATAGGATGCTACAAAGTTAACACAGTGATCAGTACATATATTATCCATTAACTAGGTGACAGATGTCAGAGGAATCCTCATCACGCAGGTGTGCTATTAGTGTGATCCCATAGGTAAGGCATTGGTAATATGTTTTAATGAGTTTTTATCAATGACCTGGAAGATAACATAAAAATATAATTAACAAAGTTTGCAGTTATCAGAAAGAGTTAGAGCTTGGCAAATAATAAAGAAGAAATATTACTGACAAAGGACAATCTTGATTGCTTAATAAGCTAGAAGCTTGCAAATAGTATGTGTTTTGATTTGAACAAGCAAACAAAATCTAGAGAGAGAGACATTAAAGAATAAAGGGCATAAACGATATTAACAAGAGAGGACAAGTTAACATGGGAAACAGTAATTCTGGGAAGATCCATGGTGATGGTCCTGCTCTGAATTTAGTAACAATGGGGTACTGAGCAAGTGTAAAGAGTCAATAACACTTATGTATTTGTCCCAAAATAAACATTACTGGAATACTCAAGTAAATTCCTGACTGCAGTTCAAGAAGGATTGATATTTGGAAAGAGTTCAGAGAAGATTTGTGAGAATAATTAGATTATAAGAAAAACATGATTCATAGCAAAAAAAAAAAAAAATCGGGTAGCCTAATCACTTTATCAAAGATAAAAAGAAGGTTTAGACTGGATATTAGGAAGTATTTCTTTACAGAACGGGTTGTTAGGCATTGGAACGGGCTGCCGAGGGAGGTGGTGGAGTCCCCATCCCTGGAGGTGTTTAAGAGTCGGGTCGACATAGCGCTGAGGGATATGGTGTAGTTGGAAATTGCCAATGCTAGGTTAATGGTTGGACTAGATGATCTTCAAGGTCCTTTCCAACCTAGATGATTCTGTGATTCTGTGAAAATGAAGGTATGAGGTGATCTCAGTCTACATATACCCATGTGAGGGAAAAAAAAAAAAAAAAAAGGGTTATTTGTAATATCTAATTCATCTAGCCCAATGTCCTGTGTCACAGGTCAAGGTAGTTAACCACACTGGTCCTTTCTGAACATGTAATCAATGACTCATGCACAGCTACTTATTTCAAACCAAGCAGAATTACAAGTTGGATTTGAATAATTTGAAGTAAGGCTATATATGGTTATATTGTTGAGACAGACTTTTGTAAGAGATCATATCTTAAAAGATTTTTCTTGACTTAGATAGGACCTACCAAGCAGGATTGAAAACTGAAAGATTTCTTAGACTATAGGAATAATGAGACTTAGTTATGGATGACTTAGTTCAAATATATAGTGCAAAGGACTAACTTTTTTTTAGGAAGCAGAAGAATATCTATGAAAGAGATAGAGTGTTCTTTTCTGGGTTTTAATCAAACTGACTTTTTTTTTTTTTTTTTTTCTTCATTTAAAGTACAATACTTAATTCTTTAAGATAATTAGGAGTGAGAAAAGCAGTTCAGTTAGAATATGAAATGAACCACCTGTCCCAGATTCCAACTAAACATGGATGACCATGTGAAGAATGAGGTCAGGGCAAATGCTCCCTTAGTTTAAAGAGAATAAGTTTTTCATATTCTTAGCTGTGCTCTGAAAAAATAGAGTAAAGCTAACAATCACAGCTGCTGACTGAACTACAAGTGCAGCTGTATGCAGATATACAGAGGCAGCTTCAGAGAGAAATGCAGCATCACTTCTGCAACAACAGACAATTAGCTAGTCATTATTACTCAATAAGCTGCAATTGCTGTGCCAAAGAGGATACATACTGATGTTCAAAATGTTATGGTGCACAAAAGGGAACAATAGGAGGAAGGACAATATCACCATCAACTTCTGCTCAGTTATAGGATGTTGCTTAACAACTTATCTGTTGTGCCATGCTTTGCTTTATGGTTAGAAAAGCTAAATTCAGTTCTTTCAGCTGCCTGACCTGTATGGGTGGAGAACCAGATATGTATGCAGAATAAAGTGCCACATCCATGAAGAGCTGCTGATGAGTCTGGGCTGTCATTTAGGTGGGGAGAGGCAAAAGGAAGAAGCAGCTGATAAGCATTCAAACTTGAATGCTTTAACCAGGCCTCTCTGGTCTGGAAGCAGGACTGGAAATAACTAACAGGATTTCTTGAAAGATTTCCAGAAGCACTTGGTTTTGGCTGGGTCAGTAGTACAACAAGAACAGCCTTTCTGGGATATTTTGGTGTTGCTGTTTCCTGTCTCAGACACAAACAGAACATTTGGTCCCTCTCCTCTCCTCTCCTCTCCTCTCCTCTCCTCTCCTCTCCTCTCCTCTCCTCTCCTCTCCTCTCCTCTCCTCTCCTCTCCTCTCCTCTCCTCTCCTCTCCTCTCCTCTCCTCTCCTCTCCTCTCCTCTCCTCTCCTCTCCTCTCCTCTCCTCTCCTCTCCTCTCCTCTCCTCTCCTCTCCTCTCCTCTCCTCTCCTCTCCTCTCCTCTCCTCTCCTCTCCTCTCCTCTCCTCTCCTCTCCTCTCCTCTCCTCTCCTCTCCTCTCCTCTCCTCTCCTCTCCTCTCCTCTCCTCTCCTCTCCTCTCCTCTCCTCTCCTCTCCTCTCCTCTCCTCTCCTCTCCTCTCCTCTCCTCTCCTCTCCTCTCCTCTCCTCTCCTCTCCTCTCCTCTCCTCTCCTCTCCTCTCCTCTCCTCTCCTCTCCTCTCCTCTCCTCTCCTCTCCTCTCCTCTCCTCTCCTCTCCTCTCCTCTCCTCTCCTCTCCTCTCCTCTCCTCTCCTCTCCTCTCCTCTCCTCTCCTCTCCTCTCCTCTCCTCTCCTCTCCTCTCCTCTCCTCTCCTCTCCTCTCCTCTCCTCTCCTCTCCTCTCCTCTCCTCTCCTCTCCTCTCCTCCATAAACCAAGCACTGTAATCTACTTTGCTGACAGTACTTAGTGCTATGGATGCAACCGGGATAGTGGTGCTGTTGACTTGGTGAGACTTTCTTTAGCTGCTTCTGTTAACATTTCGAGGTTTGGCTGCCACAAGGCCTTCCCAGCTGCCTTCTTTCACTGGCTTGGTTCAAAGGTCCAAGTGAATTGGGTGCATATAGACTGGTTTTACTTTATTCTGGTATCTGCATGCACACACAGAGCTGTATTTATTGAGCTGAAAGTGATCTGGCCATACATATCCTTATAGACAGTTAAGCAAAGGAAAATTAATTTCCAACTCATGATAATAAAAAATAAAATATTTTAGAATTATAAAAATTAAGTGATACTCTTAAGTACTGGGCAAAAAAAAGATATAATGAAAAATCTGTGACTTAAAATGAATACATAATAAGTGTTCTGCATTTCTGGGTGTTGCACAAGGCCTTAGGAAATGCTCACCTGAAAAAAGGGAATCTGCTTTTTTGACATAGAAAAGAATCTGACATCATACATTGGATTCTAGCCCCACTTTTAGTGACTTTGATAAAAAACATGCATCTTGGACTGAAAGTGGAATTACAGCAGGTTGAATTTTGCTCTCTGTGATTCTTAACTACTTCTTTACCTCTTCCTTTGTTTTAATGTACAACAAAAAGAGGTTTATTCTTTGGGTGCATCCCCTTCTTAAAAATAAAGGAAATGTAAATTACTCTTCACCCAAGAATCTTCACCACTGCACAGCAGCTGGAGAGTTACTTTCTGACAGTGCATCATTAACTTTGCTTTATTTGCCCAATGCTGAATACACCTTTGGAATGTGGAAGACAAGGTGAAAGTGCCTTTAGGATACAAATAATTAGTTTGGCTGACTTATTCACAGAAAAAATTCAGAGTCAGAATGACTGACTACATTTTACCAGCTGGAAATCCTACCCTACAAGGACAGAAGGGAGTAACACTGCTAGCATTAAGAGGAATGAGATAAGGGAAAACATTGCCACCACAAAAGCATACCACATTGGGGACATCTGCAGCTAATAACAGTTTTTTGGGGTAGTTAATTAAATTGTGCACGGGTTGATTTTGATAATTCTTTTTTTCTCCCTGAAAGTATTTTGTATATTTATATTATAAATATTGTTCTTTCTGTATCAGAGATTTACAACATTTTTGATTTATTAACCCTAAGAAATATCCAGTGAATGCAGACTCCAGTACAGAAGATTCTGTGGGCCCAGGTTTAAAATGTTGCTCTATTTCGTTAATTAAAAATAAATGATAGTCTCATAATGTGCTATGAAATTTAAAAAAAAAAAAAAAAAATCACAGAAACAATGGTATTCCAGTAAGAAAAGAAGCTGTGTTTTTCACAGCAAGAAGTAATACCCAGGGCAATTAAGGTAACAAAGAAAACAATAAAAGAATGGAGGATGGTTATGAAGTACTTGCAGCTGAGATATTTCCATTTGCTTGATGTAGACCTTGCATTCCAGACGCTCACTTAGCCCTCACCACCAGTCTTTGCTCTTTCATGGGTGAAAGTCACTTATTCACTTCTGTTATCTATACTGTTAGTGGAAAGTGTCATCCTTTGAACCCGTCTTTCTGTAGTTAAGGTGCTCTATTTTTTTTTTGCCCTCTTAAGATAACAGACAGTGATGAGTAAACCTAGATGCTTCATCTCTTCACACCTCCTTCATTGTTCTTTAGACAAGGTATTTGAAAAGACAATGAAAAGAGAAAAGGAAAAAAAAGGAATAAAATATGCCAAAACACCTTGATTTTGCTGATTAAATATAATTATAAATATAATGTAGGCTTATATATTAATATAGAATTATAAATATAATATATATTTGTTTAAAAAAATGTTACTTTTTAAAGATGTATTTCCTAAATATTTTCTCAGGTATGTCACAACACAGATTCATTAAAGACAGATTCCTCAAAATTATAATTTCCAGGATATGAGATCTTTTGTTCTGAGGCTGTAATCTTTAGCAGTAAAAACCTGATAATGAATTACTGTTTGGTCCCTCATATAGCTCTGGAAGAAAAAACAAACAAACAAAAAAAATAGTTGCTGGCATTTTAACAAAACATTTAAAAATATTTAAATGATGTCTCTTTTTAAGAAAATTGTATTTTGAAACAACGTATGCAAATATACTGAATGTGTATAGAAATACAGAGAAAATTCCCTTTAAAAAGAATGTCATCAAGATTTTCAATTTTGGTAGAGGAAGCGAGGTTGAAAATAACAAAATATTTACAGTTAAATTCTTTTGCTTGCCTTTTTGCCTTACTTTTCTCCATGGAATATGTTTCTGTTGCAGTGATTTCACATGTATATAAACAACCTCTGCTGTAGTTTGAATAAGTCTGCTGAAGACATGGATATGTGTGAGCAGGACAAAACCATGTAGAAATACCCATATTAACTTTAAATGAACTGACTTAGACACTTGGGGCAAGAGAGTTTCTTTAGTGGGATCAAACACTGTGAGAAAAAAAACATGTCACTGTCTTCCAGTACACAGATTAGCTCATTTAGGACTGGTTCTTACAGCTTAGTTTAGCACTGCTTACTCTGAGTTTACATTTAGTGACAATGGATAACACTTGGAGGATAACCTATGGCTTGGTCCAAGTCTGCCCTGTTTAATTTCGATTCAGAATATGTGAAGTTTGGACTGCATGAAATACCTTGATGCAGAAGACAGCACATACCACTTTTAATAGGACAAAAGGGAGGTTACTGCCTGCCTTGCAACCTGGTCAAGAAGCTGAAGGAACAGATGGCAAAGAGATTTGCTTTACTGACTATCTGCTTTAATCTCACTCCCCACCAGTGATGAGTTCATATTATACTGCTTTATGATTTCACTACCTCAACTGCTCCTTTTATCTAGAAATTCTGCAGCTAGATAGACATTAGGGATTTTCAGTTCAATATTTTTAATATTGTTATTTAAATTAAGTGAATTTTAATTCAGCAGTTGAGATGGTCAGGAACAATGCAACCAACCCCCTGACATTTCTGAGCAATTGCCAATGTTCTCACCACCTGCTGAGTCACAGATGCGAGTCTCTGTCTAAGATATACCCACAAGTGTATGTACATAGATACATTAACTATTCATTTTAACTCCATAAGAAAAATAGTATTTTTTCTTTTAAATAATTTCTGTGTGTATCTTGCTACCTTCATTCATAATCTTCATTTATTCACTTACATAAATATTTGATGATCGTACTCAAGAATATGATTAAATCTCATATCTGTATTGAAGTGTAGTCGTCAATATTTAATTCTCATTCGCTGCAGAATTGTTAAGGATCCTGAACACACCACATATGCACTATTTTCATCATAAGGCATACCATGTTTTGGCATGCCTTATGATGAAAATATCAGAATATCACAATGTAAAAAATATCAAAAATTAGTGCAAGACTTCAGGTTCTATAAAATTGTAAATTGGATTAATCTCAGTGAACTGTTAAGCATAGATGCAACAGGCAGGTACATCCGAGTTACTCAGCTAGATTCTTTTTATTGTTGTTGGAGAGAAAAAGGCATTACTAAATCACATTTTATCTGGCATTTTAAATCAGTTAATCACAATGAGATGAGGGGCTTTCTAGGAGTAGCTGTTTCTTATAGCAGGCTGCAAAAGCGGACTGGAGTACCATGTTAGGTATAGCTTTCTACTGCACAGATATCTATGGTAGAGACTTTTTGAAAGCTACCGTTGTTTTTTCTGACTGTAAAGGCGTCTTTCAAAATACAGCTCTTCAGAGAGAGCTATACTGGGCTCTTATGTACATACTTTAGGTTGTTAAGTTTAATTACCGATTTTCCCTGTGATTTACTTCAACTCACCAGACCTACCTCTTGGCCATATTTTTTTCCTTAGGAATGATGCAGATCATATCCCTCTTTCCTCTCCTCATGAAAAAAAAAAAAAAAAACCTAACAAAAAACCAAAAAAAACAACACACAGTTATATCTCCATATGCAAGGACTAAATGAGAGAAAACTAAATATAGTGAATTTTGAGTAGCAAACATATTCTATTAATGTATGTAGGATAAATAGCAAGATAGATAGATGAATGAACTTTTTGTATCCATTATCCTTCTTCAGCTGTAATCTGTTGCTAGAATAGCATTGACTTGTGATGAGTGTCTGCTGTCCAAGTAAGATAGGAGCTGAAAAAGAAAATAAATGAATTTGATTTATGTTCTCAAGGCCAATTGCCAGCCCAAAGCATGTTATGCCAGTATGCAATGGTATGTGAAATGGCTCATGTTAATTCAACAGAAACTTAGTCCAAAGACCTTTGCCTGTACCTTTTCCAAGCTGCACGCTACTAAACCATTCAGATCAAAATAAATAGGAAAATAGATCATAAAGAAATAGATCATAAAGAAATCCCAAAGGTAGTTGACTGAGGCTCAGATGCTTTTGGCAGCACTACAAATGATGTGCATATGATCAACAAAAAGCATGGAAAAGATGCAAAGGACAATGACATGTTTTGCTATTGTGTTTGTTTTTCTTCTATTTTGTTCATTATGTACAAAATTAGAGGTGGAAGCAGCAGCCAGAAAGCAACAGCTCAATACAAAGTAAAACATAAAGCTTATCCAAATAGCTGGCTGAAATAAACTGGGAACAATAAGAAGAGCAGTAACAACACAGAAGAGAGGTTTAGGTAGGGGAAAAAACCTCAAACCCTAAAACCAAACAACAAACCAAAGCAGAAAATGCTCATCTTTCATGGCTGTCATCGGTGGTGAAAAGATTGAGAAAGTAAGTTTGAAAAACAAAATAAAACCCAATCATACTCAGTGTTTAATTCTTGCATCAGCTTCAAGACAAATTCCTACCAGAAATCTCTGGGAGAATACTGCAGCTTCTGTGGGGTCCTGCTGGTTCCTACCTTCACTTGACTGCTCAGTCACCCTTGATGTATCATCACTACCTGCCAAACACAATGAAGTTGTTGGGAAAAAATAATTTTCTTTCTTAAAAATGAAACCAACATGAATCCTACAAAACTGCTTTCTATTTTTACCGAAAATGTCTTTATAAAGCAGAAAAAATATAAAAAGTCAGAATCTCTGACAAAAAATAAATCTAAAGTTTGTTAAAAGATATTCACAGAATCACAGAATCATTCAGGTTGGAAAAGACCAACCATCAGCCCTACTCTACAAAGTTCTCCCCTACACCATATCCCCCAGCATCTCATCTAAACGACCCTTAAACACATCCAGGGATGGTGACTCCACCACCTCCCTGGGCAGCCTATTCCACTGCCTGACCACTCTTTCTGTGAAAAATTTTTTCCTAATGTCCAGTCTGAACCTCCCCTGTTGCAGTTTAAAGCCATTCCCTCTTGTTCTATCGCTAATTACCTGTGAGAAGAGACCAGCACCAACCTCTCTACAATGTCCTTTCAGGTAGTTGTAGAGAGTGATGAGGTCTCCCCTTAGCCTTCTATTCCTCAAGCTAAACAGTCCCAGCTCCTTCCATCGCTCCTCATAGGATTTGTTCTAGAGGCCCTTCACCAGCTTCGTTGCCCTCCTCTGCACTCGCTCCAGCACCTCGATATCTGTCTCGTATTGAGGTGCCCAAAACTGGACACAATACTCCAGGTGTGGCCTCACCAGTGCAGAGTACAGGGGGACTGTCACCTCCCTACTTCTGCTGGTCACACTATTTCTAATACAAGCCAGGATGCCGTTGGTTTTCTTGGCCACTTGGGCACACTGTTGGCTCATGTTCAGCTGTTTGTCAATTAGAACCCCCAGATCCTTCTCTTCCAGACACCTCTCCAGCCACACCTCCCCAAGCCTGTAGCCATGCATGGGGTTGTTGTGGCCCAAGTGCAGGACCTGGCACTTGGCCTTGTTGAAGCTCATCCCCTTAACGTTGGCCCACCAATCCAATCTATCCAAGTCTCTCTGTAGAGCCTCCCTATCTTCATGCAGATCGACACTCCCACTTAACTTGGTGTCATCTGCGAACTTACTGATGATACACTCTATGTCCTTATCAAGATCATCAGTAAAGATGTTGAACAGAAATGGTCCCACACCGAGCCCTGAGGAACACCACTTGTTACAGGCTGCCAGCTGGATTTAGTTCCATTGACCACCACTCTCTGGGACCGTCCATCCGGCCAGTGCTTGATCCAGCAGACCGTTCGCTCATCCAGGCCATGGGCAGCCAGTTTTTCTATGAGAATTCTATGGGGAACTGTGTCGAATGCTTTCGAAAATCCAGGTAGACAATATCCCCATCTTTTCCGTTGTCCAATAGTCGGCATATTCTATGCCAAATAAAATTTTAAAGATTAATTTTCCACCAGTTCCAACTTGATGGTTCCATTATCATTTAAATCTATCTTTACAAGAACGTTTTGCACTATTTAAATTCACCCAACCTTTTCTGTGGGCCATGCAGGAGGATTTAGTGAGTACGGGAGCCTCCTGTAGAACTGTTCATGCCAGTAAGCTTTTGTGGTTTTATTTCAAGCAGATATCTTTGTAGCTGTGCTTCTGAGACAGTGTCCCTGAAAACTGCTTTTTTGCACAAATTAATTAAGAAAAAGCCAAACACAGTGTTTTCCCTCATTCTTGTGAACTCCTGCAAAGACAGAGTCTCAAGAGCTATCATTCAGATGAGCCTGGGAAATATACAGCAGGTCAAGTACCTTGAGTACCTTTCACCATCTACCCTTCCACTTTATGTTCTGAGTTTCCTTCTTTATTTCAAAGCTTCCTAGTGAGCACCATACAGCAGATTAAGTAGAGAGTGAAAATAGTGCATCATGTTATTTTTTTTTCCTTTTGCATTTTAAAGGATCGAGTTTTATCCATCTTTGTGTTCTTCATTTCCTCAGCTGGACTAGGTGCCTCTGAATTTTTGTGCACTCTGGATTCAAATCCAGCCTGGTCCAATGTTAAAAAAAAAAAAAAAAAAAAAAAAAAAAAAAGAGAGATTTAGGTTCTTTTTGTCTCTGACTTTCCACATGACCTTGGACAAGTCAGTATACAGTTATCTGATTTAGTTTCCCCACCATCATAATTTTTAAAGACTATTTTCCTTTCTCTCATGTGTTGATATCACAAACTGAAATTACATTATTGCCAGAAAAGCTGTCACAGGAGTCTGGCAAACTAACAGAAATGGATGAGAAACTGAATCCCTATAAAAATCCCTTAAAATAGCATTGGGGCTGTTCCAGTTTAAGGAAGATTGCACTCCTAGTGCTCATGACATCCCTGTTATGCATTCAAGGAGGGAAAATTGCGTTCTAGAACTGACAGTCACAAGCTATAAATTCACTACATAAACAGATAAAAGGTTAAAGCGTGCTTCTCCTTTTTCAGTATGGATTGCACTCATAGCTTTCTTTTATCAGCTCAACACTTTCTACACACACACAGAATTAAGGTGATTGTTAAAGACTTATAGGTTAAAACCATAAATAAACTATAGTCAATCAATAGTTGTAATGTATCCCATCTTTTACTTTTATCAGCCAAGTGTGAAACACAGGCACAGACATTGAACATTGGTTTAATTGAATCACAGTTGCTTAAATGCTCTCAAGAGGTGATAAATTAAAAAGTGTTTTATGCATGAAAGAAATAGGTTTCTGCAAGTAGGAGAAGCAATATGGCATGAACCTAGTAATAAATTGTTTGCTATCCACTACCACCAAATTGTTACCAATAAAATTATCTGTGAGCATTTTAACAAGGAAGGAAGAGTAAACAGAAGATTCTACCACAGACATGATTTTGTTTTGATTTTTTTTGTCAAATTAGTGCCAAGTTAACTGGAGAGCTGGTCAAATTATTTCTCGAAGGCAATTCTTTCAGTGAACCTAATTTATTTTGTCTTGAATAAATGCTTCCCAGAACATTGCTGGTTAGATAATTTTATGGCAGTTTTCCAAGTTTTGAGACCATGACCTTTTCTTTTCTGCATTTTTTTTTCCTGAAAAATTTTTGTAAATTTTAAACGGATTTGTTTTCCCAAATCATATCATACTGGTTATGTAAAGTCACTGAATATGGTAAAAGGTTTACAGGTTTACCTGTAAAAATATTTTCTATATTTTAATGCAATATTTTTTTTCTTTCTTAAAAGTTTCTGGGTTAAATCCTAACCTGTCTAAAGCTGGTTGATTTCAGCAAGGGCAAGATGTCATATTTCATGTCTTTTAAGTAATACAGAAATAGAATGGAATGAAACAGGAAAGGTTTAAAAATAAGTAAAAAAGGATGGTATCAGGTAAATTTAACAGTCTTCCCAAGTATGATCTCATACTGCCTTTTCCCCCTGTACTGCTTTTGGATGGGATAATTTTCTTCATAGTAGCTTTTATGGTGCTATGTTTTGGATTTGTTGGCAACACACCAGTGTCTGAGCCATTGTGGAGCAGTGCTTTCACATCCTCAAGGCCTTCTCTGCTTCTTATGTTACCCCACCAGCAAGTAGGTTGGGGGTGAACAAGAAGCTGGGAGGGGACACAGCTGGGACAGTTGACCCCAACTCACCAAAGGGATATTCCATACTGTATGACATCATGCTCAGCAATAAAAGCAGTGGGGAAGAACACAGGTTGTTCAGAGTCATGACATTTGGAGCCCTGCTTTCCTGGAGATGGATGAACACCTGCCTGCTGATGGGAAGTAGTGAATGGATTTCTTGTTTTGCTTTGCTCATGCGTGGAGCTTTTACTTTACATATTAAACTGTCTTTATTTCAACCCACGCTTTTTCTGACTTTGACCCTTCTGATTTTCTCCCCCATCCTACTGAGGGGAGTAAGTGAGAAACTGGGTGGAGCTTAGCTGCCTAGTGGGACTAAACAATGACACCCCCCCCTAAAATATGAAGTATTAAGGCTTCCAGCGTATTTGGCCAACAGTCAGAGCAAAGTTTGAGAGGATATTCAGCGCTGATGGAACTGAGTGGAAAACCATCCCATGAGCATAACTGTGCTATACTGATATACTGTAGAAATATTGTACAGGGTAGAACAGGATCCTGGTAGAAAACTTTCATCTCTTGAGTCAGAGATTGATTAACTCCTCAGATTCCAGCTCAAGACAGATCAGAGTACTTCACCTGCAATCTTATCTGGACGTGTTCTTAAGAAACCTCATAATTAGAAAAAAAAAAACCCCAACACACCTCCTTCTGTCTTTGTTGACATGTTGACTTCTGTAGATGTATTTTTTCCTCTCTTTTTTTTTCCAAGAGAGATTTTTCACAACCCTCTCCCTCCCTTTGCTCATTTCACATGTGAATAGAATTCTTTGCCATGGAAACAAAGATCACAGTCACAGCTTTATAAAGTGTAATAATATAGTTTCTTCAGAGGCCTGTTGAATAAGTAAGTGGAAACAGATATAAACACACCCCAAATAATCCCAAGATGATAGATGCTCAGAGCTATTTCTCCTTCTCCCCTGCCTGTACATGGAGACCAGTGCTGTTATATCTTTTAACACATTGCAGGCTGTGAATGAATCCAGCCAAAGATCTAAATTGCACTTGTGAGATGCCAGTACTTGTTTCAAACCACACAGAGACATCCACGCAAGGGACCAATGCCTGGCTCCAGATCAAGTGACACAGGGTGGTTTGTGTGCATGCTGCTCAGGACAAGCTCTGCTACAAAACCCTGGCAGTAGCCCTGAGGAATAGCTGTAAGCCTGGGCCGCCTCCAGGCTCTATTTGGCACTTCTGTGAATTTAAGACATCATTATTTCTGGTGCCTGCCTTCCTTCCTTCCTTCCTTCCTTCCTTCCTTCCTTCCTTCCTTCCTTCCTTCCTTCCTTCCTTCCTTCCTTCCTTCCTTCCTTCCTTCCTTCCTTCCTTCCTTCCTTCCTTCCTTCCTTCCTTCCTTCCTTCCTTCCTTCCTTCCTTCCTCCCTTCCTCCCTTCCTCCCTTCCTCCTTTCCTCCCCCTTTTTTTCTAGATATAATGCCCTGAAATAATGTAAGAACTATGTTACAGCCTATTAAGACAACAATTGTACATCATCATACCAAAGGTGTGTGTTGTAAGCCCTGGTCCTTGATTTGAAGGCATGTGAGAAGGGGAAGAGCAGTGGCCATACTCCTTCCCCAGCTGACCACTGGGAACAACCTCGAACAGAGTTGTCCCCAGAAATATAGGAACTGGCTGATTCACTCATGACATGGATCTGTTGGAGCAGGTCCAGAGGAGGCCACGAAGAAGGTCAGCGGGCTGGAGCACGTCTCCTATGAAGACAGGCTGAGAGATTTGGGGTTGTCCAGCCTGGAGAAGAGAAGGCTCCAGGGAGACCTTATAGTGGCCTTCCAGTACTTAAAGGGGGCCTACAGGAAAGCCAGGGAAGGACTTTTTCCAAGGGTGTGTAGTGATAGAAGGAAGGGTAATGACTTTAAACTGAAAGAGGATAGATTTAGGTTAGATATAAGGAAGAAATTCTTTACTGTGAGGGTGGTGAGGCACTAGAATATGTTGCCCAGAGAAGTTGTGGATCTAGAAGTGTTCAAGGCCAGGTCAGATGGG
Organism: Strix uralensis; assembly: GCF_047716275.1. NCBI lineage: Eukaryota > Metazoa > Chordata > Aves > Strigiformes > Strigidae > Strix > Strix uralensis. The sequence goes on from NC_133976.1 coordinate 36,101,345, forward strand.
GCTTTGAGCAACCTGATCTAGTGGAAGATGTCCCTGCCCATGGCAGGGGGTTTGGAAGTAGATGATCTTTAATGTCCCTTCCAACCCAAACCATTCTATAATTCATTCATTCATTCATTCATTCAAAAAAAAAAAAAAAAAAAGACCTTCAGGCTTGAGTAGGGAAACTGGGATATTAAAACAGTCAAGATATTCTCGTATACCTGCAGACTCCCAACCTGGAAATCTTATTTTGCTGTGCAAGTTTACCAATGCTAGGAGTGAATCTTTCTGATATATGAAACAGGTTTTTGAGGTATCAGAGCATCAGAAATTTCTGTTTCATCAGACAAACTGATAATGATGTTTAGATATTTCTGAAAGCTTGAAGACACTGGTTGGGAAGCACCTTAAAATTTCACTAAGGGAAACTAAAATTGAAGATTCAAACAAGAAAAAAACAAAGAAAGTAAAATAAAATTACTTTTGTTCAGTCTGCAGCTATTTCAAAAGGTGAACAATTTCTTCAGGATTTATTGATAGGGAACAATATTTTCTGTGGAAAAAAAAAATTGTTAATGTCTCTTTCCCTTCTGTATCTTAAGAAACACCTTATCTTTTGTTTATTTATCTGAGTGGTAGTATAAAGTTATAAGAGTTTCCAGCACCAAAATATAATTTTCCATCAAACTTACAGAATAAATACCTACATAATGGAACATTTTATAACTAAACAGTAAATTAAATACAATACTGCTTCATGTTCTTTGGGATCACCTCTCAGGATTCATAATCAGAGTGAATATATTAGGTCTTTGGGGAGTGTGCAGTAAAAACTGTGCCTGTTTTCACATTTCTGTGCTTAAACAAAGAGTTCATGGTTCCATCTGATTTAATAATGAAAGCCTAGCTGTTAGAACCTCATACACGAATACAGTATTTCTCAATGTATGTTAGTGATAAAGTGATATCTCCGTCATGTGTGAGAAGAGCAACACAAAGCAAAAGCCCAGGAAAAATTCTTGCAAACTCAGGATGTTTCCCTAGGTGTCTGGCCCCAAGCACATTTCATTGTCATTAAAGAAACACAGGCACTTCCCAAAGGGCCATCCAGAGCTGATGGGCTCAGCCAGCCTCTGCAAGGCAAGGATGACAATGTTTCCCTTAAAGTGCTCTTCTCAAGTGTTTCAGAAATGATAGAATGAATTAAAAAACAAAAATAATTAAATATTCTTTCTCAATCTGTACAATTTCTTGTATCTCTAGGTGGTTTTGTGCTCAGCTGATGGGGGGTTTGAATTATCTTTTCAATTAAGGAAGTATTAATAGGAAACTCAAAGCATTCTGTTGAGAGAAAACTAATTCCCTTTAGATGATGCTGGCTGCACAATACATAAGGACAAAACCCTTTAGCAAATAGACAAAAGCAAAAATCAAACCAAAACCAAAAACTAGAAATAAGCACCTATTGTCGTAACACAGATTAATCCCACAGCTGCAGAGCAAAGCCACCTGTCCTATTTGTGAAATCATGATGAGTGTGAGGAAGACAGAAAAAAGAAGCATCTGATGCATGGAGCTGGACCTGAGAGGTGAAATAACCTGGAAGTAGGGAATGCTCTTCAGGCAGCTGTGAAGCTGCCTCTGCTTGCCAAAGGAATGACCCTTTCAAAGAATAGCCTGCTTTTGCCTGCTTGGCCTTTTATAAATATCTGAGCATGGCAGCGTGGCAACCATTTTCACCTGAGGTTTGTAACTCAAGCAATTATAAACTCAGAGAAAAGATAATATTTCTTTCATATGCATCTCAGCTGAAAGCAAGAGTAAGATAAACAAGAAAAAGTTTTGAAGGGACTTTAACTCTGTGAAAATACACTGAGAAGAAGAATCTCTTCTGTGAAACACAACTAGGATTCAGACTAATGCAGCTCTCAGGCCATATGTGGTACATGCTATCTTCAGGGCATTTTCAACCACCTACCAGTTGTTTTGGGATTCATTTCACCCAGCTTTACCATCTAGCAGTTACATATCCACTACCTGTGGTCATGGAGAGTCTCTGTGAAGGGAAAGAGACTGATCAGCCAAATCTCCTCCTGGAAATGTCAGTTCTAGGGAAGTTGCAGGGAAGTACCAGTGGTTTCTTCTTACCATTATCACTGAGGAAAGGCTGGATGCTTATGTAGATGCCTTACTTTTAGGCAACAGAAGAACCATGAGGTAAATTCCAACAGCATGCAAGTTTAAAGTAAAAAATGTCACCCAGTCATACACTGTCTGTATGGAGAGAAAGGTTGCAGAATCTCTGGATAGTCTGCAGCTCAAATGTTTTGCTGCATTCTTGAACTTATATGCAGGAGATACTGCAGCAATAACATTGGACATGTAGATGGTCTGAATATGACTTTACTTTCTTAGTTACATTCTCAGGAAAGTTGAAGCTTTGCTTGTTTCCTTTTGTTGCCTTCTGTACATATCATTTCATATTTAAGACTAGAATGTTAAATTGGTATAGTGTAATTAAAATTATTTACACACTTTAAACAACTAACATTCATTGCGAACCGAATGGAGATCAGACAAGCTATGTTGAGTATGACAAGAGTATGTTCTTGCTTTTCATTAAAATTCAGGTTTCTGAGAAATGATACATTTTGAATGTGGATCAAATTGATTTATTTCCATTAGTTGTGTCAATTAATTGCTGGCTGCATTAATGAGAAATTAGATCATTTTAATATAAAGATCTAACTCAGTGGTCCATTGTACTGCTACCAGTCCCTCCAGTCGTCCTATACTTAACTACTAGCACACTAATAAAATCTTAATGTAAATAGGAATATTACCACTGGCTGCAAATAAGGTCAGCTTACACCCAGTGTAACACGACCTGTCTCAGAACAAGCCAGTATGTTTTTGTGATTCTGCTCAACCAACAGAAATTAATTTCTTTCTTCCTCCAACTACATCAGTGTTTTTAGGTCTTGCAGAACTTGTTAGGGCTGTATTATAGGTTTGGTGGACTCCACAAGGGGGCTTTAATCAAACATAAAGGATACACCTAGATTCACCTTTTTTTTGTTCTTCTCCTAGGGGGAGTTCAATATTTAACTCAATGTTCAGAATAAAACTAATTTTTCAAATTATTGACATTGTTGATTTACAGTGATATTTGGTTGAATGTATAAATTTAGAAGAAAGATACGCTAAAAATGGGTATTAAACTGATTAAGGAAAAGGCAAGTCATATTCAAAGGAATGTACAGAAATTTGTCTTCTTTAGCCCATCAAGAGAAATGCTGAGAAGGAATACACTTGGTCTTTATAAAAACATTGGAGTCTAAATATTGGATACGGTTCCATCTACTTTCAGCAACTGAAAAATGTTATTCCAAAGAGCAAATGACTGTCCTGAGTAAACTTGGGCTGAAAATCAGAAAAAGATTCCTACCTTTATGAGCAAGCAGGTTGTAGGAGACCTTTCTAAGAGGACTGGAGGAGGAAAACCTAGATGGCTTCTATGGAGCAACATTTTCTGCAATAATTTATTTGTCATAGTATTGGCAAAATGGACAGAATTCTGACTATCTCTAGTCCTCCTGTCCTCCATTCCTATTATGAGCATTTAAAGTCAGCAGGAAAGGATAGCATGTTAATGATCTCAGCTTCAGGATCAGATGAACCACATCTTACAATTAAATATCTGTTTTCTTGTTTGCAGCTTTTATAAACCCGTTTGAGATTTTCTGAAGTCAGTTGAACTGTACTCTCTTTTCTCATTCCTAGTGAGGAACAAATATCATTACAGCACAAAATTTGCTTACCTACTCCTATATGACCAAAAGTTAGGCTTTTAATTTCAACTGGTTGTCTAAGGCTGTCAGCAGAGTTGTGGGCCACACTGAACAGCAGTGTACCTCCTCCTCAGATGGGTTTCCAAGGCACGTGGGGAGAAGCATCTCTTGAGATGTCTACCACTTATCCACTGAGTCCAGAGGAAACCCAGACAGTTACCAGAGGCTAGATGCTCAACTTTCCATCAGCTAAAATGAAGCACCTGAAGATGCTGAAGAACCTGAGCCCCATCACTTCTATCAACTTGTATGAGTTAAAACCTCCACTAAAGTCACCGGACTGCAGAGTGTGGGCTCTTCATGATGCACATGAAGACATGGAAGTGTCTTTCAAGTGAGTGGGTTGAGTGATGCTAATACAAGACAGTGAAAGTATTTACAGATCTTGGCAGAGTCATTTGATTTAACTTTGTTCAAAAGAGCTCAAAAACTGCAGAGTAGACCCTCCTTGTGGCAGTAGGACATATGTTCAAATTTCTGTTCTCCTTCCTCCCAGACCAACCTCAAGCCTACAGGGACAGCTGCAGGGAGGAGCCAGTCAGACTCTTTCTGCTGTTTTGTTCAGACTTTCTCAGTGTTTTTTGACAGCTGATCACCCCTGTTCCTCCCAGTCTGTGCACATCTGTATGGCCCACTCCTTATATTTCTCACTTGCACACTCCTCCCTGGTCACTCTCCTCTGTTTTCCTGTATTTGCCCTTCTCCATACTTATTGAGTCTTACCACCCTAAGCTCCTGAAAAACCCAAACAAGCCACCACCACAGAACATCACATCCATAATTTAGCTGGAGGTCCACGGCAGGAGCCTTGCCAAGTGGGAGCTAGTCTGGTGTGCCTTCTTAGCACTGACACAAAAGAGGGACCAGGACCAGCAGCAGTAACAAGGAGCTACCACTTTACCACTTAAAGGAAATTATACTATTTTTGGTCATCTTTTGGACCAATTGCTTTTAAGTTATACAGGACCTAGTTTTTAAGTATGCCATTTTGCCCCATGCAGGGTAATAAAAAATTTTTAAAGGTAGACTGATTTTGAAATCTACTGAGAATAAAATTATAAATTTTCCCTTAAATCAAATACCTTGATGGATGAGAGGACATAGGTGAAAGCATGCTCTGTTTGGGAAATGCTGGTATAAATACTGATAACCGTAAAACAGTAGATAGCAGAAAAAATTAGAATACTTACTGTTTAGTCTTCCAATTAAGTTAGCTGATTTATTCTGCAAATTTTAAAGTCTAATAATCCTTGTCAGTTGATGATCCTGTTGCATATCAGTGGGTAGACTGTATCTGAAATAAATTTAAGAAGTGAAAATACAATATACATACATTACCATATTTAAGGAATTGCTTATTTCCAAGCAGCCAAAGACAGAAAGTGCCTGAAGAAATTGATAAGGTCAAATACTTATTTTTGCTTTTAGCAATACCTGATTTTAAAGTCTGTGAAAATAAACATTCTTTTAATGCTAGTTTTGTGTGCAGCTCAATGTTAGTCACTGTATCTGTGGACTATAAAGTTTACCGTGTACCGTAACTTGGTATTTTGTTCTAAATCATGTTTCTTGATTGATCATTGAAATAATAGCTAAAACAGATGTTCTTAAGCTGAGCTTATTTGGTTGTTTAGCAGTAATAATTCCTAGCATTGATTGTAAGAGGCAATATTCATAAAATCAGTGTTCCCACAGCCCGGCTTTCCTGTCAGGTTGTTCAGCAGAAGCAGCTCATCAAATTCTCCCTAAAACACCTCCAAATGTTTTGCCCTCAGCTATTCTGTAACAACTCCTGAGTAGTCCTACACTGATGGATTCAATGGAAACAGCCAGAAACTATTTAATTTTGAGGGAAGGATGGTCTAACTCCTTCCCAGGCTCATCACATGTTCAGGTGAAGGCCAGTTCCCACAGGGGAGGCAGAAGGATCAGCACAGCCAGGCAGGCTGAATGGGGGCCACCTCATCAGAGTGGACCACTCTAACTGGATTGGCTGTAATGCTAAACATGACCCTACCTTTAAGGGACATAAGGGTAAAAGGAAAAAAGAAATACCCAAACATTTTGCCTCTTGGAATCAAATTCAGGAGGAAACAGGAAGGCAAAAGATGTTGGGACAATGCACATTCCTGTCCTCTCCCAGCACTGTGAAATCTCAGCATAGTGCTCCAGCTCACTGCTGGTTTCTCTTGAAGATGAGAGGCAGCTTGGCTTAGCCCTCTGAGAAGCAGAAGCTCATGGTGGGTAACTGAAATGGCTCTTTTATCATTATCTGAAGTGCTGCTGTGAAGCTTGGCACGGCTTACCAGGGCCAGATTGCACTCATAGCAGCAACAGCCTACTTGCTTCAATTTGCACGTGCACATTCTCTCTCTAAAACTTTGTTAGCAAGATTATTTTAATTTTAATGAAGGGATTTCTTTTTTTAATTCACTTCAAGTAGCTGAATTAAATCATGGAAGAGGTGAACTACCGAGGGAACTCTTTAGGAAGAATAAGTACCTGCAACCTCTGCTGTCCACCCTCTACACACACATGTGCACGCATGCGTGCACGTGCGCACACATTATTTATGACTTGGTTTCCACCTGTGCTGACATGCCTGGGAATTTACAACAGCATTGAAAAAGTTACAAGCAGTACCTCAGAAATTCCACATTTTACTGAGCTGCGTTATTATGGCACATTTGTCAGGCAGCCAAATGTGCTATGTCAGCCTCATAATTGATTTACAACAACATCTGTAAGAATATTTGAGGAAGAGGAGGAAACCAATGTCCACTTTTTAATCCAGTGTTTCAAAGAATGTAATGGTGGTGGAAGATTCACAAACAGAAAACACAGAAATAAGCAACATGTTTAAAGGGATATATGCTAAATATTACAAAGGGGGCTGGGGGGGAAGGTGCATTACATTTCAGACAGGAGAATAACCACAGCCTTTCCAGGCATGTTTTAGCTTAGCTATATAAAACACCTGGCCCTAAAAAAGCAGACCTCTTTCGTTTTTTTTTTTTTTTCTGAGGAAAATATGAAGCTTAAACAGGAAGCTCACATAAGCTCAAAACTCCTTTGTGAAAGACCTCATTAAAAAAAAAAAAAAGAAAAAAACTACCAAATTTATACAAAAGTTACTTTGTAATTGCTATGAACTATATGAACAAATCCCTACTTTTCCATTTGAGAATGTTTTGTGAGGAGAAAAGAGGTCCAATACTATCAAAGAGCTGGAAAGGTTGGAGTGGAGGAAAGAGGTAGGAATGCCTTTCCCAGATCCCTCTCCTCAGCCTCTGCACCTACAATAACTTGCTCAGTTTGCTAATTGAACGTTTTCTCTGCAAGACAGTAAGATGTTGAAGAAAGCAGGGAAGACAGCCGATGATATTTGGGAATGCTGAATATGATTTCCATCATCCTCCAACACAATGCTGTTTATGTTGTTGGGGTTTTTTTAAAGTAAATGAAGTTGATCAAACATTATAAACTTTAAGAAGTTTCTCCAGCTGCATTGTTTGAGAGATGACTGTGTGATGCAGCCTTTTATTTGTACTTCAATTAATGGGAGTGATGATTTGGGTGGTGCTCCCAGAGCTCCTGAATCTGAGGTGCTGTTTGAGATCTGCTGGAGCAAGGCATCCCCGGGGTGGGGGTCACCCCGAGACCAGGGCTGACACTGCAGCTCCCTGCCCACAGCACGAACAGCAGTAACTCTGAAGAGTCCACTCTGTGCCTGTTCAGAGGTAAACCACCGTGGGTTTTGCAGAAAGTGCAGGGACCAGCTTCTTATGATTCTCAAAGTGTACAGAGCGCAAAACATTTCTAATCACACAGAAATATATTAAGCCTGACTCTTTAAGACTACAGAAACTTGTAGAGCAAGAACTGCCAAGAAATCAGGAAGAGAAACATGCTCTGGCATCAACAAGAATCAATCCGCAGGGACCTGCCAAACTCAGATCAAATGGATTTGGGAAGAAGGATGTGTAGTGGGGAGAGAACAAGCAACAGCTCTGCCCACACCAACCTCTGCACCTTGTCTGTGTTGCCCTGATAGCCCAAAGGGGTCTGCACTCTGTATTCCAGTTCTGAATGGAAAAGTGGTAATTCAAAAACAAAAATGAAAATAATTTTGCAACAGCAAGTAATTTCAAAGTGAAAATCAAAGCATTTCATTTTTTTCCAAATTTTTTGACGTTTTGATTTAAGCAATTTAGTAAAATGAGTTCAGTGGCTCAGTGTCACAGTGCTTTTTGATTAAATCTTCTTTTTTTTTTAACCTACTTTGAGTGAAAATGTTACTTCAGATGAAACTGCTAGACTGTGCTGGTAGGTGAAATAACACAGTTGTTACAAGGTACAAAGCAATAAACAAAGATGTTTTAAAATGAGGCACTTAAGACCCTCAGTTTACATTAAAGCATAATTTTATTCATTGTTAATACCGCTTTATGATTAGTCATATTTTCCATCATCGCCATCATTACTTTACCTACTGTGTGGTCACAGTTACGTAAAATTTAATTCATTTTAAGTACTATTTTACACATAGGTTTTGTCCCCTTGCCAAAATCTGAGAGCAGATTAACTTTTCCCTGCTTACAGCAAATACCTACGAGGCTGCTGTGAGCGCCCCTGACACTTTTCATTCTTTAGCTTACATGGAAGTCTGTGTAAGCTAATTATGATGGGGGCCATGTTTCCCTTTTCCTGAGGTAAGGTTAATAGAGAAAGAAGTTTATGCTAGTAAATAATATGATCAGCGTGTGGCAGAAGCCAGGCTCTGGGCAGTTGGCTGCTGTGGCACTGATGCTTTCTTAACGCTGCTGGTGTACAGACCCACAGCAGGTAGCAGTGCAGGTACAGTTTGTTTTAAGGCAGGAGAGTAGCTAGTTTCAGTTATAAGAGCTGGCTTCTTTATCTATGTCTTCTACCACCTAACGCAAATAGTATCTTCTTCATTGCTGTGCTAGTGAGCCACAGTTGTTAAAAAAATATTGGAAAAAAGCCTCATTTGGAGATGTGTTACAATTATTATGTGGTACCAGTGGATCAAACAATTTTTTGTATGAGCTCTCTGGTTTTCAATTATGAGTCAATAGTTTGCAAAATATTTCTGTGTGCACTAAGGCAGGTCACAAGCAGAGTGAGGGAACTCCTGATGTCAAATGAAGGACCAAGTCTGGTTATTTTGAAGAGTCTGGAAGCACAATAACTCTGCAAAGCAGTTTCAAAAACTCCTCTAACATTTCTGGGGAAAATGTGCTCATCTTTTCAGATGCAATTCTCCCTGTCACCTTGAGGGCTCTTTGTCAGTAACGATTCTGCTATATGTAGACTGAGCATCAGACAAGTATCTCACCACATATCTGCAGCTCAAAACTCTGCATCCTGCAGGAAATGGCACAGCTGCCCCATTCAAGGGCTGATAGAGTGGCAGCTCTAATACCTTCATAAGCTTGTTGAACTTGAGAAGTGGGCCCATGGGAACCTCATGAAGTTCAACAAGGCCAAGTGCAAGGTCCTGCACATGGGTCAGGGCAACCTCCAGTATCAGTTCAGGCTGGAGGATGAAGGGATTGAGAGCAGCCCTGCGGAGAAGGACTTGGGGGTACTGGTGGATGAAAAGCTGGACGTGACCAGCGCTCACAGCCCAGAAGGCCAACTGTATCCCAGGCTGCATCAAAAGCAGCATGGCCAGCAGGGTGAGGGAGGTGATTCTGCCCCTCTGTTTAGCTCTCGTGAGACCCCACCTGGAGTACTGTGTCCAGCGCTGAAGTCCTCAGCACACGAACTTGTTGGAGCATGTCTGGAGAGACACAAAAATGAACAGAGGGCTGGAACACTTCTCCTATAGTTGGAGTTGTTCAGCCTGGAGAAGGCTCCAGGAAGACTTTTTTGTGGCTTTTCGATACTTAAAGGGTGCCTACAGGAAAGATGGGGTCAAATTTGTTAGTACGGCCTGTCGTAATAGGACAAGGATTAATGGTTTTAAACCAAAAGAGTGTATATCCTAGATACAGGATAGACTAGATACAAGAAATTTTTCATGATGAGGGTGCGGAAACACTGGAACAGGTTGCCCAGAGAGGTGGTAGATGCCCCATCCCCAGAAACTTTCAAGGTCAGGTTGGAGATGTCCCTGATCACTGTAGGGGGGTTGGAATAGATGACCCTTAAAGGTCCATTCCAACCCAAACTATTCTATGATTCTATGAACTGTGTTAGGAGGGAATAAATGTTAGAATCTGCACAAGTTATTCCCTTGGAACAAGAGGATTTTTCAAAATCAGTATATGATATAACAGGAACTCCTGCCTTTCTCCCTTATGTTCACTTTACAGTATCTCTGTAGGTATGACTTACAGTAGCTCTGACTACTTCCCTTACACGTGGCGTGCCAGCATGTTAGGAGCAGGACAGAATTATATATTGCTGTCAAGTGTTGGTACATCTAAGAAGATCAGCATGAAACCCCACCATTTGTTGATGAACAGAGGGCAGAGCCCCGAATCTCCATTATAGCAATGCAGAATGAAAGACAGCAGCATAAACAAAACCTAAGGACATCAATATCCATTCCTTCATGACAGTATTTTCCAGTAGATTTCTAAAATAAGTAGACTGGACACCAGGGTCACTGCCAAAGGTAGTTTCTTTAACTGGATAGGAACTGGTGTGGTTTTGCATCATTTTGCCAAAAAGGAAGCTGAAGTCTCACCGTTCAAGATGATGTTATTTCACATGGCTGTGTAATCAATACCTGAATTTTGATTATGCAGTAGTGGACCCAAATCATAAGTCACAGCTTCTCCATGCACATCTACAAAGGAAGTGCTAAAAATAAGTAGGATACACACTGCTACGGCAAGTGAGGGAGTCTTTAAACCATGCTGCATCTAAATCTTCCAAAGTAAAGGCCTACAAAATCTCAAAGCCTGTCATGTTCAGGGGATCTTATTACCTCTGTCAACTAAATAAAATCTTAATTTCCAGTTCATATCTGAATTCGCAGGTTTAAAACTAGTAACCACTCATTTCAGAACATAGTATATACAGGTGCTCAGATTGCAAACTCCTGCATTGCACTTGGTGAACAGCCCATGGCCAACAGACAACTTGAATGGGAATATAACACAAAACCACTTGTTGATAGCTGAGGAAAAATGATCAGGTTGAAGTGCTATCAGTAGTCCATAATCTTGAGTAATTTATGGTTCTGTTCTCTGTTGTGTGGGAAATAAAATTCTGGACTCAAGTCACAAAGCCCAGATTTGTTTTACAAGCAGTGAACTTAAATTACTACTAACTTCAATCTCACGTCCTGTTGTCCCATGCCATTCTGACACAGTGGATCCCGTGGACCACACGACTCTGGGAAACTGTGCATTGCACCAGCAATATTTAGTCTTGAACACAAACACAGAATAACAAATGGGTCTTGTTTCTTGTCTATGAGAAAAGGAGATTTTAGATGCAGTAAGACATACAACTCTCCAGCTGACATGTTCTTTGGTGCACAGCTGCTTTTGGCATTTTAGAGAACAGAGGATAAGTGGTATTATATACACCCAAAAAGTATTGTGAAAAGCATGGGAATGCATGTAGGTATTATAAATATTTTAGATCTGTCTCCTCAATTATGCATTTACTGCATATTCTTACTACGAGCTTACTAAAGCCGTGGCTCAACTGTCTTCCCAAGCTTCCCCTCCTCTTCTCCAGCACCCAACCACTACTGCCTTGCCTTCAACTACACTGTGCTCTGTAAATTGAATACATTTGTCCTAGCCTGTAACCACGCGACAGGGCAATCAAAGAAACTCGAAACAGGGTAGTGTGGGTTACCAAAAGGTCCCCAAAGGACATGGGAGCAGCATTGAGCTATGAGGGAAAAAGCAGCATAGGAAACAGGAGAGGCCTTCTATGCCTTTCAGTAGGTGATAGGATGTGCACATACATTATTCCAGTGGAACTACTGACCCCTAATACTTAGGCACAATAACCATGAGAAGCACTTCTTGCCACAGGTAAGAGAGCAGACACTATGGCTTTTATTCCCTACTGTATAGCACCCCTAAAATATAAAGGTAGGCATCTGGTAAGCTCTTCATCTGAGTAAAACTGTATGTACAAGAATTGCACCTTGTTATACATTAGTTTCCTTCCTTCACTAAACAGGCTGAGGCTCTACCCCCTTCTTAATAATTTAACACAGCTACTAAATGAACATCCAACAAGTCAGACATATTTTCTGTGACCAAGCAATACACAAAGTGAGGGGAAAAAAAAGGGAGAAGACTTCACTGAGAAATGAGTTCTCTTGAGATGTGTCACATCTGCAACAAGTCTCCCAAGTAGCAAGTAAAATTTCTGCTTACATTTATACTTGAAAGGAAACACAATCCCCAGTTATGGTCCTGGCTAAGGTAGGTACCTTGAAGTAAGGTAGGGTCTGATGGTAAGGTTGGCAGGACTCAAATGATCCCCAAGACAGAAATAAGAAATGTTTGGTGACACTGAAGAGTCCTTAGTTGGAAAAGTAGCAGTATGCTTCAGCAGAAAGTTTGGGCCTAATTCTGCCATTGTGGCATACCAAGCTCCATCTACAGTTAAGCAAAGAATTCTAAATTAAAGCATTTGGTCCTGAAATACTGTAGTGCTCCTTAAGGTTTTGTGCATCTGAAATAGCAACAGCCTTCAGTTAAGAAGCTATGCAGGTATCGCCTGGTGTCATCTCAGACACATCATTTAGGTTACTCAAGAAATACTTGCTCCAGAGAGATTCTGGTAAGCAAGTAACTCCATTTCTCTAAAATAATTATTCAGAGCTTGCAAAAACTGTACCTCAGCAATTGTTTATACCAGTTCATTTTGTTGTGTAAAGCATTGAGAGCATACTGCCTTTAAAGAACATTTTACAAGTTTTAAGTGAGCTCATGACAAGTTGCTGCTGGTCATAAAACGGCAAAATATCTCTTCTGTCATTCAGCAACACTTGTTTCTCATTCTAAGACTCTGAGATGCAGTGTAAGCTTTACTCAAGTGTTGGCCACAGTTTTTCCCCCATCACATCAATTTAAGATTTAGCTTTCAGCTGTGTAACTATCAGCTCCCTAATGTCTGGATCTTCAGGGAGGGAAAGAAGACCAAAAAACCCAAAACAAAACACAAGGGAAAAAAAAAAAAAGAGAATGAAGGCAAGAGAACTTGCAAGCCTTTAAAACAGATGCTTGGTTGCATCAGTGATCTTAAAAAGAACTATTAAGATTTTGCAAGTATCTTTCAATTTGCAGACTGCCACTGTATCTAAGCACTCAACTTACTACACGTGAAAACTCACACTAGCATAAAAGAGGACTCAGGAGTGTTTATTTCCATTTCTGGGTATTTAAGGCATCAAATAAAATTTCATGTAATTCATATTTTTAGGATGCTAAATGAAACTTGATGGGAAGAATTTAAGATTCAGTCGTTGACCCTGAACATTTATTTGGGTACAGAGATCCATGTCCTTGGAAGATTAGGATCTTTATACTAACAGCGAGTCAAAAAAGTATTTGAGAAGATGAAAAAGTAATAAAATGTTATTGCCACTGTTCCCAACCTTCCCCCACTCAGAAAAAAAATTTAAAGCTTGCTTTTCATGATGAACTTTTAACACAGAGTCTTAAGGATAAACATTAATTATGGAGTGAAAGATGTACTTACTGTTTTTAACTTTGTTTTTTTAAGATATGTCAAAAAGCGAGCTATCATGGCCCCCAGCTCTCCTCCCCCTAAAAAAGCTAGGGTCACTGGGGGGGCAGGGGGGGAGAAAAAGGAGAGTCATTGAGTGAATCAAATTTAAGATTTCTTGCCTTATTGACTTATAGCTTTGTGTTTAACTCAGGAAAAATTAATCTCTTTCAAAATGCACTTAATTATAATCAAATACCCATATCAATGTCTGTCACCACATCAGCACATCTGGCAGCAATGAAGACAAATTAACAATAAGAGTCAGAAAATATGGCAATATGATCAACTAAAGCACGCAAAATCCATTCTCTACACTTAGACCACCAGTGACTAAGGATGGATTAACTTCCTGTCTCTAATACTGGCGCCTAAATTAAAGGGAAATTGCATTGCAATCTGGGTACCAGGTTTCTGGCTACAAACAACAAAAAGCCCTTAGCTCAGCTACACCAGGCAGAGAAACCTTTGCTCTAGCATTAGCCATAATGTCTGTGATGGCCTATTCTAAACAGCTGCTTTTAATTTAGTTTAAAAGAAGTGATTTGGCAACCATGTAAGTTTGCACCTTCAAAGTAGGCAGATTTAAAAAGCCAATGTCCTGTTAATTAACGATTTTGGAGTCTCGCTGTTTTAATGCAGTGAAGATGACAGGATTCACAGCTTTTTAAAATAGTAGGCATCTGTACACAGAGAAACAAAAGAGAGTGTTTTCACTTAGCTACCATTTTATAGTAAGCAATCCTCTTCGTCTGACTTTGTATAGTTAAAGGCATTGGGTTCATTACTGCAAATTTAATCCAGCATGAATTTACAATTGCTCAACTTGACTGAGCAATTGAATAAAGCGCAGATCTCATCCATAACCAGAAAAGGGCTGAGTAAGGAACAGAAACACAAGTTAAACCAAAGAAAACATTATTGAGTACTTGGATTACCTTCTCATGTTAGGTGTAGAAGCCGTTGCAGAAGCAAAAAGGGGAGAAAGGGTATGGGAAAGCAAAGACTCAGGCATGCACTGTGTATCTGGCAAACACTTAATGCTAAGCCACTTAGAAAAGAGTGATGCTACCAGGCAGGTACCTAGTGCCTTTTCTCTTCTTTTACTAAATAGCTTGATATGGATTTATGCATCTACTGTGCATATCCTCCACCAGATGCATGCACACTATTTGCACACAGGCATGGGCAGACTGTTGGTATTACAGCCTCATGTTCAGGAAAACTGAGATCATGTGCACACACATCTGATAGTGGGAATTCACAAAGTGGAAGATTTGCATACTTATTTTGGCACAGCTTCATGCCACCTTACCCATAGCTGTGGCAGGACCACACCCACTCTTAGAAGCTAAATATATTTAACACAGTAAATCTAAAGATACAGGTTTTAGTCAAATAATGGTGCAAACATGACACGGAAGGCACCTACATATGCAATACGATCTACAAACATAATTCACACTTTTCATTCTTCATACACTAATGTTGGTCAGAGACCAGATGGCAGCATATTTTATTAAAAGTAATGTGCAAATAAGATGCATGATACCTGCAAACAGCATGGAGTTTCCATTTGTAAAAAGGTACAAGTAACAGTACAAAATTAGAATGCTTACTACTCATTTCAATAAAATGAAGTCTGACATAGAAATACATATGCTGTATTATTTACACCGTTAATTTACAAAGATATTATTTGCATAAAAGAAAGCTATAAAATAATTAGAAATATAGTATTTTTTATAAGGAATGTTTTCCCTGTATAAAAATGTAGAGCATTTTGGCAATTATGCTTTATCTGAATAAAAATGCATTTGTTTGTTCTGAATTCATAGCATCACGTGGTTTCTTTCTTCCCTTCCTTTCCTTCTTCCCTTTTTAAATAAAATTCCACACTGAGGTAGTAGTATGTCAAAGTATTTCTTTGGTTCCAGAAATCAATGGCAGGTCCAAAAGGAGCTATGTATCCAAATCACAGGATTGGAAAGTAGAAGTCCTAAAGTTTTCAAAGGACTGTTTGTAAGTATAAATGCTATTTTCTCCTCTAGGAACTGTCCTTTCCTTTCCATCTTCGTCTCCCTCTGCATCGAAGTCCAGTGAGGCATGAGGATTATTACGGGAGGTTTTTAGCTGACAATTTGCTGGCTGTCTACAACTTGAAAGAGAGTCCAGCTGAGGCCTCCATAAAGACTTTCCAAATGTCCCTGAAAGACAGTAAGTGAGTAAGTACAGAAACACCAATGCTAACAGCTTTGTGTGTCACTAAGCGCTGCATGTTAGAATGCAAGCCAAGGATCAGCACAGGTAAAAGTTCACAAAAGTGAGATTTTACTTAACTTATTTTACCGCTTAAAAGAAAACATCAATGTGATCACAAGCATAAGGCAAGGTTCTGCCACCTGAGACATTAAAAACATTTCCCAAGTAAATGTATAGCCACCCACAACTTCATTACTTTTGTTTTCATGCCTACTTCCATGCCCATTTTTCTTTGGGGAAGGTGGCAAGGGGGGAGGTGTGCACACAGACCAAACTGCAAACATATCACAAGACACTTTCTAATGCAAAGTCACAACAGTCTCCCTGGTTTGTTCTTCAGTGAACAAATGGCACATGAATAAGTAAAAAACCAAACCCAACATGTATAATAGGGTTATACAACATCCTCCCACTGTTCAATCTGAATGCTAAACCAATCTTTTTCTGGCTAGCATCTCCCATTAATAATAAAGGTCCCACCAGCCAAATTCTCCATTCACACCTGTTCATCTCTGCCCCGAACTGGCTACAACAGGTGTAGGCCAAAGAGAATTTGGCATTTCAGTTGAACCTTCATTAATAATTATCTGGATTCACTAGCCACAAAATAATTACTGTGCCTACCACTCTTCATCATTGGGAAGGTGTTAGCATCAAAACCTCTGCAAGAAGGGCCTTCTCTTTTTTCACTGAAGAGATACAGCCACCACAAGTCATAGTGTCTGTGACACTCAAAAGATTTATTTTCAGAGGACAGTGTGCCACAGGCTGATTTTGAGGAACTCAGTTTTTATCAATAAGTTAACGCTGCAATCATTAATAAATTCTGCAGCCAAAAAGCCATACTTCTAGCTTTGCTTAGTGGCTTGAAGCAAAGGTTTCAATTAAAACTGCAATCTGAGAAGTTACTAAAAATGGATTTGGACAATGTCCATATTTGCATCAATGATTTGCAAAGCAATTTTGCTCCTAACACAACATGAGAGGATGGTCCTCACAGTACCAAAGCTACAAATTAATCCTGTCTTTAAAAAAAAATAAATCCAAGCTGTGAACTTTCTGGCTCATGCATCAACAGTGATGTTAATGCCAGCTGTCTTCATTGTGACTGTAGAGGCAAAAGGAGGGCTGGATCTGATGACAATGATGCTGAAGAAGCAAATCCACAACTAAAGACAAGAAATCTATTAAGACTTCTTCCACAGTCACCATCTCACAGGTCTAACATAGGCGCTTTGAGTGAAGAGTAGTAATGATTATGAAGCATCCAACACACAGTGATGCAACTTGGGTGGGGTAGTAGCTCAAAGAACTGACAAAAGAAGTAGCTCTGCATAGATTTTTAGGGCAGAAACGGGAATACGAGCCCTCGAGGTTGTATTAACTCCTGGGCACTCACATACAGTAGAACTACTTTCTACAGGAGACATGTGGTAAAGCACTATCTGAACAGTCCCACCACAGCAATAGTGGCAGGCAGCCAGGAGGCCATGTGTAGTCCCAGGGCCTCTGCCAGATGTCATGGCATCTGCAATGTTTTATAGTCCAAACATCTGGCTTTAGAAGGGGGAAAACTTCAGAGCTTGTACCTCCCTCCCCACCCCCTGAGAACAAAGAGCCCAGTGATGCACATTCCCCAAGTCCCCTCGCAGAGCCAGCAGAGCCAGGCCTTGGATCAACCATGCTGACACACCAGCCAGGAGACAATCCATGGTACCAGGGCTACACTTGGCGTTCAGATATCAGTGGGATGAAAGCAGTATGTGGGATTATATGTGTTTTAAACCAACCAACCAAATCAACACCCAAAATTTAGGGAGCTTAAAAGGTAAAGCAATGCTTTTCCCCCCTTCCCCCACCTCTCCCTGCAACTTGGATTAAAATTGTAAACCCTGAACTAAGCTTCAGCAACTCTTGTCATACACACCATAAGAAAAGAAGACAAAGGAGGGGTAGAGAGGGCATTTTTTCCACAGTGCTTTCCTTTGAAGGGTAAATAGTTCTGGCTCACCCTGTTACACAATATTTCCTCATACACTGGAGTTCAAGTCTCCCCACCTGCCCTGAGCCTTCCTGGGACCTTGCACACCTTTAGCATGTCAGGCAAAACTTCTGGTATGTCTGAAATTTGTTAAGGTGTATTTAAGTAAGTACCCTAACATTTATGGAAATCTTCTAGTTATATTAAGATAAAAGATAAGAATCACACCATTGCTGAAATTTTTATGTAAGTTTAAGCTATTAAAATCTCCTGGTAAAGTAAATACGCTCATTACACAGTTTTACTGTAATCACTTTTCTGTTCCTGAATGTCAAATATTTGGGACATTGTATCTAATACTACTTAGAAGTCAGGTTTCCCGAGAAGCAGAAGAGGGCTCACAGTTACACCTGGAGGTGAACCACCTCTCTTGACTACCATGTTTGACCTGAGGACTCCTTTGATGTATGTCAATTCTGCTTCTCACCAAGCCCCAAGTTGCTCCCTTTGCAACACAGGATAGGGCCCATCTTCTGGCTAACTCCCAGTAGGATCCAGAGGGCACCCTGAGTGCTGGAGCATCCAACTGTCCTCATGCACTGCAGTGGAGAGAGAGCAACCCTACGTGTACAGTTCAGTTGTGTGAGCCTTAAAAATAGATACTGCAGTATTGCAAGTTACTCAGGGAGGAAGAGGGATAAAGAAAACAAAGAGACAGGAACACATGCAAAACATCAAGGACAACTCTGCCTTTCCTCAGCTACTTCCTGTCTCTCCTCCTTTCTAAAGTATTTATATTGCACATGCTGTATTATCTTACTAAATTCACGGACACTCAGAAAAAGAAACCCACACAAAATTGCACAATTAGTTTTTTCACTGTATGACTATCTAAACACTATTACAGAATTACCTGTTGCAGGAGTGGGAAAGAAAAAGCTATGAAATCAGTTTTGCTTAGTGTCGGAAGCAGGAAACAAGACAGCAAGGATACCAGCAGTTGAATAAAAACCAATAGCTAGAACGTACCCATGAAAGTGCTGTTACTGATAATAGATGAGGGTTCCAAACTTCTGTTTAAATCAAATGTGTCTGAGTTCAGACTTTTGCTTTTTAGTCCAGTTCCTTCATTTTGAGTATAAATGGAGTTAATCAATTTGCTACTTGTAGCCTGCATTCCAATAATGCCAACACACGGGTCAAAGGGATCTTCCAGTGGAGGTGAGTATTGATAGCATTCCTTTTTCTTTAAATATCCCGTCTCATAAGGATCCAGGAATGCTGTTCTTTGGTCAGGGCTGCAACCTAAAGAGAATGAAAAATTGTTTTAATATAGATTCATCATAGCACAAGATCAAATTAGGACTAAAACTTTTTTTCCCCTCCAACTTACTTGCATTGTAGGCTTCAAAGGCCTCAGAGCCATATGTGTTTCCTTTTAAATACGAAGTCCCTGAAGTCCCCAGATAGTGGCATAGGAATGGATCTGCAACACCCTCCAAGTCTGTTTCACTTCCATTATCTAGATGGCAAATGCCTTAAAAATAAAATTGACATGTCAGCATATGGTCTTTTCTTAAGCTCCAGCTTACAGTTTCTTGAGTAAGTTTTGTTCTTTTAAGAACCCTGTCTGTTCAACTAAATTTTGTAGTGCATGTAGAGCTTAAGTTTAACCTAACCTTTTGATAAGAATTCTAATTCTAACAAGTGTTCAATTCATTAGCTTGACAGAGAATGTGTCACACTTTGCCTCATTATACAGTCCCTGGATAAAACAACAAACCCAATCACAGGGATCAGAACCAGGGACCTCCTTCCTCCAACACACTGAAAGCAGGCTCATGCTCTGTCACACAGCCACCCTGTGGAGCACAGAGTGCTAACAAGAAAGTCCTGGGTGGAAGAATCTCAGGGAGTCCGTGGCTGCTTGAACAGCTACACTGACTTTCAGCTCAATGGTTCCTGAAAACTGTGGACATGGTCTGTTGTTCTTGCCCCACAAAGAGGCTGCTGCTCTCACTACCCTACAACTGCAGAACTATCTCACCACTGCTCCATTCCCACCTGCCCCAACTCCTGACTGTATCTTGACTCCAACCCCTTCACAGCAAGGTGGCTTTTCCTCCCTAACCCAGGTATATTCTGGATTCTCAGGGGCCAGATGTATACACATGATGTACTGCAGCTTTTAACTTGCAGTCACCTTAAACCCTTTATTAACTCTGACCTCGATGACTTTTCTAACAGGAAACTTTAATTAGTTATATTATACTAAAGTTACACAGGTATTACCACCCATGCCTACACTGCATTAAAAACATCCTTCAAGCTGTAACAGAGGAAGACATGCTGTTGTAATTCCTTTTGCACACTCTTGTTTGAGAAATGTGATCATCAGTTTAAATGTACCCTTGAGACTAGAGAAAATCTTAATGATTTAAGCAAAGCCATAACGTCATTTGGATGAACTGAACAAAGTTTCTGTTATTATCTTGTTCAAGCAATAGATTTCATATCCTCTCTTAAACTTCAGTGAAGATGTTTCTTTAGTGCTATTTCTATTAGCTAGAAAGACAATAGCCAAACTGCAGCTACTCAACCAACATGGAAAATCTGCTTAACATTTTACACCAACCGTTACTGTCCCTCTGCTGCAAGAAATAGCCTCCCACAGAAGCTGTGAGGAACTGATGATGACTGCCATTTTCAGATAAACCATATCCATCCTGCCTTTCAGCCAGTGTCCCTTGGGATGACAGGTAACTTGGAATGTCAGCAGGCAAATTTGTTTCATCTGTGGGGAAGCAAAACACACAAAAGCCATCAGCATACTTCAGAGTTTGTAGAAGCATTTTTAAACTTGTCAGCAAAGTGCTGAAGTTAACAAGTAGTTCACTCTTCTGACTCTGAGTCAAAGCACACAAATGTTCCTACACTAAAGTCACTGCAAAGCAACCACAAACATTTTTTTTCCTTTCCAAGGCAAACCTTCAGTTTACACACCTGTATTTGTGATGCTGCAATCTTCATTTCTCCTCCTGGTGTGGTAGATGATGACCACCCACACCAAGGAAGTGCCCACCACACAGCAAACCACAGCTATGATCACAATGCCAACTGTGGCCCATCCATCATCATCAAGTGATGGGGCAATGTTTTGAGGAGAATCACAGGTGGGAGTAGGAATTACATTAAGACGGATGTTGCCTCGTTCCGTTCCAAGCGTATTAGACATTTCACAAGTGTATTTCCCGGCATCTTCTACATCTGTATCCACAATAATCAGTAACTGATTGCCTGCAGCAAAAAAATGTCTTTCCGTTACCACAAGAGGGCTGTCATCCTTAGTCCAGTTCAGTCGGGGTGGAGGGCTACCACCAGCAATACACTGCAAGACTGCAGTTTCACCTTTTGTTACAGTTCGATCCAGTAAAGGCCGCAAAAATGATGGTGTTTCTGAAAAGAAAGCATAAGCCTTATATTCTAAATGACCTTGCAAGAATGGGAATATGTCCCTTCACAGCTCAAGAGGAAAAGCTGAATTAAATGCATCAGTAAGGCCTAATGGAGCTTACTCTCATTCTCAGAAAAAACACACTCAAAGAATTTGAATTTAGAGCTTACAGTTTACTTGTCAATTGATCAGACCTAGATGCTCAATTACCTCAGAAGGTAAAAAGGCCACATCATACATGCTCAAGATTGCAGAGAACTCAATTAAAGATGGTTAACAAAACATCACGAAATTGAAAGTTAAAGAAAATCTCCTGTCTCTAAACAAAAATAACAGCCCCTTCCCCCCAGCCCCCTCATATCAGACTTTGTGTACACACTGAGAAACATAACTAGCTTTTATTATTTTGCATCATAGTAGTGATTGTGTGCTGGAGTCCATATTTCTAATCTATAACTATGTATCAATACAAATTGTTTCAAAATATTTTTATTTCTATACAGCTCTTTCATAACATTGCTATTTTTATAATCAGCTGATACTTATTATAATCAGCAATACTGTTCTTCAAAGAGATTATGCCATGAAGGATTGCCAATGTCTTACCTAGTACTGTTAATGTTGCGTTAGCTGAAATGCTTCCAGCGGTGTTTTGAGCTGTACAGCTATAAACGCCTGTGTCCTCGATCTTTACATCAACAATAAAGAATACATCATCTTCAGGCATGACATGCATGCGCCTCTTGCGTGCTGCAGGAAAATCCGTTCCACCATCTTTCTGCCAAGCAATCTGTGGGACAGGATGCCCAACTGCAGCACATTCCAAACGTGCCATTGCTCCAGCTCGAATGGTTAAGTCCATTGGGATCTTTGTAAATGAAGGCAGCACTAAAGAAAAGTTAGTGAAACCAAAATAAATAAATGAAAAGTAATTTTTCTTTTTTGCACAGCATTTTCTTAACACTCTTCTTGGGCCTAAAAATGCTGGAGAAGGACACAACCTAAATTTATCGGTAGCCAAGAGACAGAAAGGGATGAGCTGTGAAGTATGTGAGACCGCCTGGATGAAAATCTCATTTCTGCTAACAGCCTCCTACATGACCTTTCCATAGTACCTTGAAACAGAGTATACACTTACCTCCTGTGAAGAAAAGATTAATGTTTTTCCATTTTATTACATAGATTTTGTCAGATTTACTATGAATTGGGTCTGTTATTTGTTTCTGCCTACACTATGGTGGGCCAGATGTAAAACTGAATGGTGATCTTGGAAGTAGAGATATTTTAAGAAATAATCTCTGCTTATTAAGGGATCTTTTAAAAGACACAGATGATGAAAATGGAAAGAATTATGTTTACATATCTTGATTAAAATCATTCTACTTTAAGTCCACAAGCAAAAAGTAACATACTTACTGTTTACTGTAAGCTTGGCTTTGACAGAGTAGGATGAACCAAAATGATTTGAAATAACACACTGGTATTTCCCTTCGTTACTGAATTCAACATTGCGCAGTCGAAGGATGGTAGTGTACTCCATCACTTCACCGCCCTGTGCCCGGAGGTGTGCATAATTCTCCATTTCAGCATCTTGCAGTAATTCATTGTCTTTCTTCCATGCAAAAGTCATTGGGGAATCACTGCTGCTGGCTGCTGAACATACAAAACTCAAATTGGAGCCTTTGATTGCTGACTGGGTTTCTGGCTGGACAGTGATCTGTGGTTTAGGAAAATCATCTGCACAGAACAGAAAAGGGAGAAAAAGTAACACAGAGTAAGAGGAAAAAAAATATATAAGTGAGCCCTGAGGACTCTTTATAGAAAGAGTTTGTAAGCCTCGTTTTATAGGTTTGAGAGAAGAGTCAGATAAGTATTTATAAAATGGATACACAATGCTTTTGTTTTAAATTTCGTTAGCCTTAGGGCATTTAAAGATGCCATATTTATGAGTTTATTGTGTCAAGTCATCTGTTTTTGAAGAGAAAGCACATTTAAAAGCAGACTGTGTGTACAGTTTGTTCAACAGCAGCACTAAAGAGGAGATAACTACCCCCTGACATCCGTTAGAACTATTCCGAATGTCAGTCATGAAGCCTACCCTTCATCTTTACAACACCTCAGGCTGCTGTGAGTTTTTCTTTATTGAAAACATAGTTCTTCTGCCATCAGAAACTGCAAGTTAAAGTCGAGGGTTTTCCCCAAACCCACAAAAAACAATCATGTACAGAAGTCACTGTTCAGTGATTTGCGGCTGTTTGGTCCATCTTACAAAAACAGCAGTGCTGAAGACCCCTTAAGCAGGGCAGCACACAAGAATTTCAAGATACTAGTTTCTGGAAGTCCCTTTACTATCAGAAAGTTACCTTCAAAGTGCCATTTTGTGAGTTTACAGAATTAGTTGCCTTCTGAAGTATTTATTCTGTCAATTGCGTGTACATTGCATGTACAAAAGGAGTGAGCAATTAAAGTTTTGATTCCCAAAAGCAAAAAGCTTTAGTTTTATTGCCAACTTTCAAGATATTTCCTACCTCCTGACAAAGACACAGGCCCAAACTTCACAGGGACTGCAGGAAAAGCCCTGGGCCCCAAATACTCCTTACTGCAAACCCTACCTGCACTGCAGAGTCAGGTTTTACATAGCCCCTTTGCCTCCTTATATCTCATTTGTTTGCGAAAAACTTACCATGGTCAAAGAATTATTTCCTTGAAGAACCTCCACACTGTGTGTTACAAAAGAAAATGAGATGTGCAGATAGCCTGAACTTGAGCTGCCCACAAGAACACCTGCAAATCTGGAGCTGTGTTCCAGCAACAGGGCAACATGAATTCCCCGCTCCGGGGCTCTAAGCATGGGCCATAAGAATCTCCCAGGCTTTCATGCTTCATACCCATGTCTTAAGTCCTTCATGACAAACTATACCATTTGCAAACTGAGTTGATACTTTCACTGACTTTGCACAGGGATAACAAAGTAAAATATTGTAAATACTTAAATTAGCCTTGTGATAGGACAGGAGAACACACTTCATTCTATTTTAGTTGTACTATCAATGGAATAATAAAATACACTAAAATTTTAATTATTTGGCAGGAATTGCGGATGAAAAGGTCACTCAAGCAGATACTGCAGAATACAGAAGAACACTCAAGGATAAAACTGGCAATGGGTTTTTTCAGAACAGAATAGTTTGGGAGTGTATTTGAATACACATATCACAGAAATGCACTAACAGATATATAAACACATATACATGCACAAATACATAAACACATATACACACAGATGCACACACTCTCTCTGAGAAATGTATTTCTCATTTTAGAAGCCACTTGACTACTATGCAACAGAAAACAAGCTATTCATCACCTATATAGTACTCTTAGCATCACTATGTTAACTTGAAGTAGTTAATACAGGTCAAAAAAGCATCTGTTCTCTTTTTCTTC
Source organism: Strix uralensis (assembly GCF_047716275.1). Classification (NCBI taxonomy): domain Eukaryota; kingdom Metazoa; phylum Chordata; class Aves; order Strigiformes; family Strigidae; genus Strix; species Strix uralensis. Next base: position 36,126,057 of record NC_133976.1, read on the forward strand.
CACGGTTATCTTTAGTACAGAAATGTCTCATGATTTGTTTCAGCTTGAAAGACATGATTTTAGGAAGCACAAATTACACAGATTTTCTATTTTATTTTAGTTTCACAGATATGGAACCCTTGCCTATCACATGCTTTCCTTTACCAAATTTAGGATGACTCCCTCCTATCTCCTAGCTGTTTTCATAAATGTAACTTGGCTCAATTTGGAGGATTTATACACTCACATAAATTATTTCAGACAGGACTTAACACACTCCTCTTGAAAATTCTATAAAAGCAAAAGTGGCCATTGTAAACGTATAAGGCAAGGTGTGTACAACCAAACGTCTAGTGATGGCACACTTTAAAGATTCAATATACAGTGAAACACTCACTGATTGTTTTAAGAGATTCAAGTTACTTCCACATGACAATTACTTTACGTATTAAACAACAGCTTACTCTTAGTACATCCCTTTTTGCTAACATATCTTTAAAGGGTTTGAAATTAATTAATTTAAAATGGCATTCATCAGCTAAAAGAAAGATCACAATCCCCCGTGGTTTAACAAATAGAGATATATATCCAAATACCCCAACTTAATTTCTTGCCAGAATGAGTTTCTCATAAATAAGGATGTATACTTCATATATATTCCATTAACTATTGAGTAATCTGCAGTTTCCTGCACTATGTCAACTTCTCCTTTACAGAACCTAGATTATGCACCATCTACTCATTAATACATTAAACATTTGACTGCTAATAGGAAGGGAGAAAACAACATTTTTGTACACTGTTTTATATTCTGTGTCTGCTTTCCCACTGAAAAAAGGGTATCACAGAATCATCTAGGTTGGAAAGGACCTTGAAGATCATCTAGTCCAACCGTTGAATGGGTATGATGGCAACAGTAAAAATAAGCAGTCATATTTGCTATGAGAGGTAAGTTATTGAGAAGAAAATATGGTTACTGATTTATCTCCAAAGAAAATAAAGTCTGAATTTTCTTTAGTAAGAAAAATAAAATGTATACAACAAAGATACATGAAACCCAGTTAGCTTTTAATTTCCTGGTATTTTCAAAGTTCCCACTTAATTTATCAGAGTACTCAAACACACATCCTTACTCTGCTTAGCTTCACTTTGCTTTAAACAGAGAATATAACATAGAGGTGATAATGCTACCAAACATACATTAAAAAAATTTCATTTTTAAGGCAGATGCTATCACCTCAAATTTTCAAGTCTTAAAGTAAAAATATTTTACTAGCATTTACTATTTGGCATACTGAAATACAAAATATCAGTAGCGTAACTGTGGTAATCAGATGTTTTAAAATACAGTTTACGTATAGGCAATAACTTTCATGGTCCAAATGATTTTTAAAGTAGACAACAAGCACACATAAAGTAGGTCAGAGCTGAGGCCAGTATGGGTATTTTACCTTCAAATTTTCTCAGCTCTGGAATAATCTCAAGACTGATGAAGTTTGAAAATAATTTACAAATAATCAAAACCAAAAACTGCATCTTAAGTTTGCCAAAATATGTCTCACTTAAAAATGCTTAGTTACCTAAACAATATCCATCTTTTTAAATCTAGAGGCATATGCATTTACCACCACGAACTATTGAGCTTTCCTTTGCACGCTATGGTATGCACTATGTAAGCAAGCTGTATGTGAAGTAAGAGTCAGAAAACTATCACTCCCCATCTTATACAAAGCCACAAGCTTTGAGCATTTACATCATGATTTGGGAACAGAGAAGGAAATGTTAACAAATATTAAATCCTCCCCATTTTATTAGCGAAAACATATCAAAGAAACCACAACAAAAATTAATGCATTCAGTAAAGTTTGTTCTATGGAATGAGAAATAGAGGCTATACTCACCACAGACAAACCCATCCAGGCTGACAGCAAAAATACTTCTCCCTTTTAGCAGCTGAGGATGGGCACAACTGGCATTTACAAAGCTTTGAAAGTTGTTCTCTGACATCCACTGTGGTAGCCATTTTAACTGGCAATCGCACAAGAGACTCGATGTGTTTAAGTGCCTAAGAAAAAAACAATTACATTCAATGCCCATTTGCTTGTTTTTTCCATTTGTAATACAGATTTTTATGAGCACACACCAGTAACAAAACTAATTTTTTAGGCTAAATACATATATCACAAGACATCAATATTATTTAGCTCAGATGTGGTGACACCACTGTCATGACTCCTATATTCAACAAAGCAGACATGTTATCCTGAACATCCAGCTTCTACTACTAAAATGAGCCCAGGCAGCCAGGCATGTTTGTAGTGTCCTGGGTACAAAATGACAGTCAGCAGTAAGACACACAGATTGGGGACGTAGGAGAACAGTCCAAAAGGGAGGTGCTCTGGAAGCTAACATCAAAAAATTCTGAAACAATTTCATTCCCTTATTTCCATCTCAGTCAGAATTTATGTTGGGGAACATATTTAAAAAGGAGAGTGGAGAGACGAAGAATAGTCAAGCATTGAAATAACAACTTCAGAACTGGCTATCAGCTTACCTAACCTATGTAAATAGCTACACTCACAGAGGGGAAAAAAAAATAAGAAAGCAAAGGCATATTCTGTGAAGCATCTAGAATCAGGAGTTGAAGTAGGACGAGTTTTCAGTTTTGGCTGAAAACTCAGAATCACCCTTAAAAAAAATGTACTAAAAACCACAGTCAACAATAAAATTCTTCTCTTCAAATCTTACCTGTTCTTGGAGGAAAAGCAAAAATAATTTATGGATCCAGGGAGAGAAGACAGCTTTAAAGATAAACGGAGACATACCAATTCCGGATTTTTTTCTTGAAGAAAATCAAGACAGTGCCTCTGTGCTCTTTTTTCACACTAACACTGCATGGATAAAACCTAGGGATGTCAGCTCACCAGTTCACATTGAGACGAATCAGATCATCTTTCACTGAAGTTCTAGGGGCATTCTTGTTATTCTTAGGAGGCAGACAAACCACAGCATTTTTTGCTATCCTGATGCAATGGCTATCTGTCATATTTTCAGATTTACTCTCTAGGGGCCTCAGAATAAAATTACTAGATGGGAATTTATTCTAAATAATCTTACTTCTGGGAAAGTACTTTCTAGCATCTGTCGACATCTTCCTCAGACATAACGGATGTCTACCAGGTGTTTCAAGAAAAGTACAGAAAAAAACCCCAGCAAATCTTGAATAGTTATTTCATTGAGGTGTTCAGAGTCTGGTATCTTGTAACATCTTACACCTCCTGAAGCAGTGTTAGCCTGTCATTCTATCACATTTGATCACACTTCAAATCATCTATATCAATCCCTAATTGTCAGCACTGTGCTTCCACTGCTTCTCTTGTGTCAAATCTAGCAATTGCCCTGCAGCTGCCTGAGTGAGTTCAGCAAACTAATCAAGCAATACAACCAGATTGAACTCAAGGAAGAGGAAAGGCAGAAAACCCCTGGCTATGGGTAGAAGGCATGGCTGCTGCTTTCTAGAGCAGCTGCAGCTACACCAGGATATGGGTAACATCAAACTGAACTTCGAATGAACTAAATATTGTCTAGATACAAGAAAGAAATATTTTACACTGTGAACAGTCACACACTGTAACAACCTCCCCAGGGACATGGTGGAATCTCCAGCACTGGAGGTTTTCAAGATACAACTAGACAGGGTGCTAAATAATCTCATCTCGGCTCCCTTTCCCACAGAAGAAAGGTTGGACCAGATGACCTTTTGAGGTCACTTCCAAACTGGGCTGTTTATGATTCTACGAAATGCACAAAGCTCCTCATTACTTTCTCTATGGCACCCAACATGGAGTAATACCATAAGATGAAGTAGAGAGCCAGCTGCTAGGGTTGTACTTGATAGGAGTCTGGAGAACACAAATTAAAAGCTCCAGACAAGCTTCAGGCAGTTTCTACCCATCATGAGAGCAGCATCTTTAGTTTGTTGACAGATTATCCACAGAGCAGCTCAGGACAACAGATCTGACTAGAGAAGGCTGATGTGAATAGAGGAGACATAAGATATACGCAAGAGGAAGAATTAGCTGTGCTCAAAACAAACACAGGGAACCGTGACAGTGTTTTTCTGCATTGATCAACAGAAAAAGAGGGTAACAGGACAAAAAAAACCCCAAAACTCACTAGAAGAAAACACTCTTCCCAGTGACCGCTTCATGACTTTTGAAGATCTCCCCTTTGCTACTACACGATAGAAGGACCCAATTACAAGCACTGACAACCAGGTCTTTACAAAAGAATTACAGCACTGCATTTCACTGGTCGGGTAAGCTTTAGCTCAGTGATAGCACTACTGATCTTATAGCACATTACATCAAAGTCTCCCTTATCTAATACCTATTAGAGATCAGCCAATTTAAAATAAGGACTCTAGACACCAAATGCAGCAGAAAATGAATACCTCCTATCCTACGCTACCTCACTTAAATACAGTCATTACATAGAAAATAAGAAAACCCAAAACATTGACATACCCTTTTTACACGACTTCAGAGAGATTACAGCGGGAGTTTATCACTGCATCAGGCAGTCTTACAAGGCTTTTCTTTATATATTTATACAGATATATATATTTATCAGAGGTGATGTCTTTAGATAGAAACTTACAATTCTCTGAGTTTCTTCATTTGTGAAAACGCATTTCCTTGAACTGACATAATTGCATTGTTACTTAGATCTCTAGAAAAAAAAAAAAAGAAAAATAACATTAGAGGAGGAAAGAGTAATTTATTAAATTGAATGTATTGAAGACTCAAGGAATAGTTAGCTACCTTGGTGATATACAATGGATCCCCCAGCTCAAAACTAAAGAGACAGGATTAAGGAGTTTTATAGCACGCTTAATACATAACACACTCTGCACTAATTCCAAAATTCATATTCAGCGTAACTCCAAAATAACATTCTCAAGATCACAGTAGCAACCAGGATAAATGCATTTCATTCAAAGTCATAAATAAAAATAGGACTAACAAGCTTTACTTCAATTAGTATTAAAATTCATTTTTTCCAATGTTGGGTTATATGTGAATTTTGAGTACTTACAGGTGTTCAAGTGCATCCAAACCAGAAAATGCTTTCTTTGTAATGGATCTAATCCTGTTTCCTTGGAGTATCCTGAAAAATATAAGTACATGATGCACAAGGATGCAATAAAATGAAAGCATTTGAGCTAAACAATTGCAATTTGGGCATTTATTTCTAAACTGTGACTAATATTCACCACTCAACCTTTCCCAACACAGCAAAATGTCTCACCTCTAAAAGATTCATTTCCCTTGAGTCAACGTCTAGATGTTAGAATGCTTTTAGAAGATGCTTCATGTGTACAGTTCAGTGATATGGATTATTCTAAATGTATACACATAAGCATCTTTTTATTTATTTCTTAGATGTGCATTTGAAAATTTCAATGCAACGAAGACACTTCCATTGGATGCTGCATTACTTCATCAAAGACTATCCCTGTCACTATGCCTTTGTCATATAATGCACTTACTACTTCCTATTACGGGAAGCCCTTATTCTTTGAGAAATGTTTCCATAAATAATAGTAATATTTAAAATATGCCAGATTAGTTAGACTTGAAAAATCTGGAATTTCTTTTATAGGAAAGGAACATTTTATAGAGAACAAAATGGTAAGGAAGAAAAAAATCATCTAAGCTATGGAAAATGTAACATCATTAAGTGTTGGACATGTCCCTTGAAACATACATAAGCTAAGCTAATTTTCTTTTAGAGATGTTGAGATACACATATTTTAGCAATACTTACAGCTTCCTAAGTTTATCTAGGCCAGAGAATGCACCATTCATATCTTCAATAGTCCATGATATTTCATTGTTTTTCAGATCCCTGTTTAAGGGGTGAGGGGAAATCAAACCACAAGAGCTATTAAAAAGAACAGGGTACATACTTCTTCAACAGCATCTATTATTTAAAACCATTTCTAAAATAACCTTCTGGTAGGTTGTTTTTTGTTTGTTTGGGGTTTTGTTTGTTTGTTTTTTTAAGAGAAGCTTTTCTTGATTAGCTATTTCATTTCAATTTTTACTGAGAGACTTTGAAGACTGTTAGAGGTACTTTTTCCACTGATAATTAAAAAGATCACAAACCTAACAATTTTAAGAATCGTTAGAAAACAAACCCGCATTCCCCTACAAGGATATTTAGATATAGGACTATTGTACGAGAAGGAACGTCATAGGAAGGGAAGGGATCAACTGTTACCCCTTCAAAACAAAATACACTTGTGCCTTTGTAAGGTCGTAATATTAACACACAGAGAACACAAAGAAATTTATTAATGAAGTGACTCATTTTTACATCCTACAACATCCATAATACTAGCTTAATTATCTGTGAAGCATAAAGAGCTTAGAGATTTGTGAAAAGGACAGTGTGTCAGCAAAGAATCAACAGGGTAGGGCTAGAGGAGAAAAAAAAAAAAAAGACAAAATCTAGGAGGAGAAGTCTAACACTTAATTCCTAGACAGCCCACATCTCTGACTTCCTCTCTTTACGATCTAGATCTCTCTGTATACTTAAAAAAACATAGCATACACCTCTGAATTGCATCTTCGCTAGATGCCCAAAGTGTGAGTATGTGAGCAAACCCCTGAAAGTAGTGTTAGCACCCTTTTCAAAGCCTAAAGAGAAAGGCAACCATTTCATTCATCTGGCTAACAGATGGGTCAATGGTACACAATTGGAAGACTTTAATGAAGTGGAATGTATTTAGATTAGTTTACTTCTTTCTATCCCTTCCTTCAAGAAATGCTACTTCAAAAAATGCTCAAATGCTTAAAGCAATTGCCCATTCACGACAAGCATCAGAATCCATAGTAATACACAGTTTTGAATTTTGTCTTATTTCTACCATGAGGGAAAACGTTGATTCACTTAAGACACAACTATGATCCAAATCCCTAAAGCTGTGAGTAGCAGTGCTGCTTGCTGCCTTCAAATGGAGACATGCCTTTCCCATAATAATGATACTGAAAGTTTGTATCATAATTACCAACTCCATTGTGCACAGCCTTAACTAAAGGGGAAGGCCTCCCTCTCCTAACTATTCCGAAAAAAACCCTACTGTAAGAAAAACGCATGCTACTCTGGGAAAGTTAACAAAATGTTCTTGTATATTTCATAAGGAAAAAGAAAAAAAAATAATCTATAAACACTGAGGGTTTTTCTTAAGGTTTTTGACCTTAAAAATTGGAGTTTGTCAACTTACAAAGTCTGTAGACTGGAAAGTCCCCGGAAGGCACAATCAGCAATGTAATTTACTTTGTTGTTTCCAATGTAGAGTCCAACCAACACACTTAAACCAACGAAGCTCGAATCATCTAACCTTGCTAAGTGATTGAACGCCAAATCTCTGCAAATTCAAGAAAGAAGTATATTTTAATGTTTATGCTGCAGTGCTTATTACTCAGTTCAACCCAGGTGAACTTTCCGGGGCGGGGGGGAAGAAAGTTTTTTTCCTTACAAATACTACACCATTTTTGCTCACACAGCTTGTGTATCATTTCCAACAATTCACAGATTACTGCAGAATGAATTTCTTTTATTTGAAAATGACTGTGTTACAGCTTTAGTACAACTGCCACAGTGAAATGAAGCAGTCACGGTTGGCTTCAAGTTCTTTCAACAAAATATAACTGTCTCACATACAAAAAAGTTGTTGTCACCTTGGAAACTTTGTTATGAGAAATTCACAGATCAGTGGTAAGAAGCTCATGCTTTGGCATGTACCCGGCTTTCAAAACTGGAATAGAATAAAAGCTACTCACAGCTCACTGAGTTTTTGGCAAAACTCCCAGGCATCAGGACTGATCCTGCTGATGGCATTTTGGCCGAGATGGAGTTGCTGCAGCATCAGCAAGCCATAAAGCCAGCCTTTGGTTACCTCTGTTAAGTTGTTATGGTCCAGCTGCCTACAAACACAAACAAACACATATGAACAGATAAAAGACATAAGGTTCAGAAACTCAGCAGCATGCGTGCTTTGCCACATGTCCACATCTGACTTCATGATACTGGCTGGAGAGCTGCAGCCTCTATTTACATTTAGAGTTGTATGCATGCATTCAGAATGTGCTGTCCTACACATTTGGTGAATACTTGCTGCTTTTCAAACCACACTAGAACAATTTAATTCAAAAACATCTTTAAACTTTATCAAGCAATTCTATCCATTTTGTGCTATTCTACTTAATGTGTTATCAGCAGAATCTATCAGCAAAAAGTTGATACTTACAAGACTTCCATGTTGGTCAATCCCCAGAAAGCGCCATCCATGAGCCTAGTAACACCATTTCTCTGCAGTTTTAATGATTTCAAAGCTGGAAGACCTTGGAAAGTAAGCCCATCTATTTTTTTAATTTTGTTGCGATTCAGCTCCCTGCATCAATAAAATTTACAGTTACAGCAGAGTAAGTTTACCTGCATGCCAAAAACATTTCTTCCCTCTCTGGAAACAAACCTTATTTAAATACTTTTCTAGCACATAAAAGATGTAGCAAAAATCAAACATTTTACTGTAATACATTATGTTTAACCATGCTAATACTGTTCTGCCTTTCTGATACTGAAGATAAGTACTTGGTAGTTCCTTGATATTCAGATTTAAAGAATCCTTGTAGACCTAGAATGTCATGGCTAATCCTGTTTGCAAATTCAAAATTTAAAGCAAGTTCCTAGTGTTTATCCAGCAGTAGAGGTGTTAAGGTTAGCTTATAATTGCAATCAATAATCAATCAGAAAGAAAAAGGTAGAAGTTTTAGTTGTGATAACTAGGCAAAATTAAATATCCTGGGTGATCCCTGTCTGTCTTAATCTGGAGCCAAGCATTCATTACACATTCCTCCCTCATTCTCCATAACTAGTTATGAATAGTTCCTTCCCTCTTTCTAAAGCGATCTTGGCATTCACCCTTCTGCCACTACACACACCCCCTGTAGGTCAGAAGCTGCGACCTGTGTGTATCCTGGAAGGGAGTTATAAGGCATAACTAGCTGGAGGTCAAGCTGCAGTGACAGCAGTACTCAATATTTTCTATTTTCCTGCTCTCCATAACGCTTTCTTGGCTTTGGTCCTTTATAAGTCCAAACCCTGTATCAACCCCAAGCAGCTTTCTGACTTTCTGAGCTCAGTGAACAGGGAAGTCTAGCCTCACACAGACACAAAGAACAATGTTAACTGGTTTTAAAACAATGAATTTTAAATAGCCATCATTTGCTAAATTAAATTTATTAGCAACAACTGATATATACTATAAAGAGACAGCATTAGACAATACTAAGGCCCTCATACAACACTTAGTGATCATTTGCCCCTTCCCCATGGGAAGTAAAGGCCTAAGCAATTCTCTCTCCATAGTTACACCACAATTATTTTTCAGAGTCTCAGTCTTGTAAGAATGGTCTGGTGAATCTTGTAAGAATTCAGCTTTCCTCTCTGGCAGGTTGATACAAACCCTACCTGATAACAGATACCCAATAGAGAACCCTTCTCCTCCTCCTGTGTTTAAATGTGCATAAGTAGTGAAGAACTTTCAGTAAGGAGAGCCTTCAGTTCTTCCCCACTCCTCTTCTGAATACTTCTTTCAGGTCATAACACAAATTTTTGGCCTTCATTGCAGATTAGCTACCTAACTTAACTAGGTCAGCCTACCGATTAAACTGCGAGTAAGTAGAACTATTTTTAGACAACAATATCACCAACTTCCAAAATTTCAGTTGAATCTGAAAAACAGAAAGTCTGCTAAGATCATTAACAAAACCTGAGCTTTGCAGGACTGCTCTCACACTTTTCTGCTGAGGCTTGAGTCAAACTCTTCCTGCATTTGTACACAAAAAAGACACAGTCATTGTTTCCAGATGTGTCAAGCATCCTAACACCTCACTGTTCTTATGACCTTTCACTTTCAAGATTAACCTAAGAGAGCTCATATTTTTTAAACTCTTAACTATCTAATATGCAAAATGATTATTCAGGATTTGACAAAGTGCAGGGCCAGCCCATCCTCTTCTCAAATTTCCGCACTCTAAGTTTCAAAACCAAACAAAAAAAGGAAAAATATATTTCTCCAGCCTCATCCATATTAAATAACTTTTCTACTATTTATTCAGTAAAACATTTACAGACAGCATTGTATCAGTGAAGCTGATGGAGGTCTATTTGTTCAAGCATGTTGCTTATTGTCATGCCTTCTGAAAGCAAATTAATTCCCTTCATTTCACCATGAAAGCACAAAAATAAGTAAGAGACTGATGTAGTGAACTACATAAGTTTACTTCACTTAGTATTTTTCCAGTGCTTTCTTACAGGAATACCACTATTACCCTTTCATTAGCCTTTTTTTTCTTTTAATAGGCAAACATGATTTTAAACACAAAGATTATTCACATTTTGCCAATATATGACTAGTTTTGTTCAGTACAAAGCTTCAGTTAGTAAGGGTTGTAGTAATGTTTTCTGTGTCTGTCTCACTCTGCCTCTGGTTAAATTAGAGGCTAAAGTTCAAGCACTGCCAGTGCTTTGGAAAACCTGAAAACAATTAGTCAATTGTAGGTTGCACTTACAGGTGCTGCAGATGGGAAAGTTTAAACATCTTTTGAGGGATTGCTGAGATTTTGTTCCTGTTCAGCTTCAATACTTGAAGTGTGGTAGACAAATTGTCAAAGGTACCAGGCTCCATGGAGGTTATTCGGTTACTGTTAATGTACCTGTTGAAACAATGTCTAGAAGGTTAAATTTACAGTTATTTAATAAATTCTTAATACCAAGTAGTAAAACACAAAGCTCTTGCACTGCCTACTCCTTGACAAATGGAATTTCATTTATCATATTAATTAGAGCTCTTGACAGCTATGTCTATGGTCAAATAGTATTTCATCACCAACATTTTGCTCTACTCTGCAGGAGTGTATTATTGGCAGAAGATAGCATATTGCAACCCCATGACTTTTACTCTGTATAGCTCTGGCATTGCAGTATTACTGAATGAGGATTAAGGTAGATTCAAAATGGTCCACCAAACTCCATGTAACTCAAGGCTAGCGCAGCCAGGAACTTAATTTCATTTTGTTACATAATTATTTCTCTCAAGAAACACATCTATTTGTTTCAACTCAGATAATGACCTTCACTTTTTATAAACTAAAACATCTCATTGTTACAACTCATGTATTCAAGTTAGTACAGGTTAAACTCAACAGGTGAAAGCAGAAGTAAGTATTTAATGCATGTCTAATTGAAAGAAGTTTTAGTACCTTAACAAACAGCTGCCAATCTAAGTTTTCAAACAAGTTTTTTGAAAGTAATCTGAAAGAAAAAAATACTAAGTTTTACTTACAGATACTTGAGTGGTAACAATGGAAATGATGATATTTTTAGCTCTGATATGTTGTTGTTGCTCAAGTCCAAAGTTTCTAGACTCTGAAACGGCTTCAGATGTTCAGGGAAGATGTTGGCAATCTTGTTACTGGTCCTGAAATTTAAGGACAGTAGTCAAAAGACTGTCATTTCCAGAGTAAACACTTGTTAGCTACACATGATTGACAGAAGTTAGTTCTTAATTCCCCCACTTGAAAATAATTTCTCGTCAAAGAAAACCAATAAAGTATGTTCTCTAGGCATCTCAAATCACAAATTGGAATGTTCTAAATAAATGCATTCATCAATATGTCTTAAAACATACTCCCAGCAAACAAGATTTAAAAAGTTGCATTATAATCCAATTACTGCAATTCATGGCTTTTAAAACAAGATGTAGAACTCTATGACCATCTATTTCTGAACAGTAGAAATATCTGTTATTTGCATTGAACAGTATGTCACAGCATTGTAATGAAATGAGATTAGAGATGTTTTCTATTTTAACCAAATTAGCATCATAGTAGCTAGACATAGTGTTTTGTTTTTTTGAAAACTCCTACAGCATGAAAATCAGACTGAATTTCCAGAAAAACAGTTAGATTAGAAAAGATGGATGACAGTGTGCCCCCTCAGAAAGACATTCTATAATTTTCAAGTTAGACCTAGTATTTCATCCTATAGATTTTTCTAGTGAGTTAGCAAAGAATAAAATTTCTGTTTATTAAAGCTCCTTACAGAGCTTCTGGACCTCACGTCTGACCAAACTTCATCTAAGCATCACAACCAATTCCACAACAAAAACTCTGCTACTCTTTAAAGACGTGGGCATCCTCGTTCACTACAAGGAACACCCTTTCTGTTACTTCCAATTAAATGTACTTTTCCCAGCAATCATATTTCACGTTCATACCCAGCAACTTACTAGTTTTTCCATCCCAGTTGCATAATATACAGAATCATACACGCACATCAGCAACATTAATAGGGTTACTCATTTGGGGCTAATGGTACATAGGGGAAAACAGATCACAACCAATTAAATGAATATAACCCAAAATGATCCTTGTTACCTTGGGAAGTTCAAGTCAGTTCTGGCTGTGGTACATTCTGTACCTAGTATGAAGAATGATCAAAATTAGGAGCTCTCCCCAGCTCCTAGAGACTGCAGGCGAGGCAATTTCAGTAAAACTATCAACAAGAATGTTGATTCTGGAAGGTGTTTGCCTTTATTGGAAATACTTGCTCTGAATCAAATAGTAAGCCATACCTTTAGGATAGCATGGACAAACCTCACATATTCAAGGGGTGTGGGGGGATTACTGCTCAAGACAAAAAAGTCCTTACTCAAAAACTGAACCAGAAGTTAGATTAATGGGCCTTCTGACCACATGTGGGAATGGGTAAGTGATCCTGCAGCCCCTCCAACGCTGCGCTTGTATCGTATTTCATTCCTCAGGCTGTCTGGTAGAGGTACACTGCATTTTTTTAACTCTTAGCTGAAAGTATTTATAATAAATGGAAACAAATTACTTTAATAAAAAACAACAACAAACACCACCACCATGTGTCAGTTCCACTGGCCAAAAAAGACTGAGTTAGATAACAGGTCATAGAGCCTTGCCTTTATGCATTAGTTTGTTTATAAGGTAATTACTAACAAGGTATTAAAACTGCCAATTACTTGAGTGACGAATAAAATTTTCCTTGCAGTAAAAGTGTGCTCCAGCAGAAGCCAGCAATTTCCTGAACTGCACGCCTCCTAAATTGCAGTGTGAAAGTGTTCAGTTATAGAGACGGCTTGCACAGTGCTGTCTTTGTCAGCATTGCTCCATAAAACAGAAATTCCTCACAACTGGCAGGATAATAGCCCCTGTATTACAAAGTTTAGTTGGACCTAATGGAACCGAATAAAACTCTTACACAGCCTTCAGATTAGCACTTAAACTAACTGGTAAATTACCTGACACAGACCAGGTTACAACAAAAACAAACAAACAAAAAACCCCAGCTTGTTTGTTTCAGGGAACATTTTTCTTTTTTGGAGATGGTGAGGTCATATTGTGGGGAGCAAGCAACTTCTTTTGTTCAGTGAAACAGACCTAAGCATCAAAGTCCTAGTCCATCTCACAATGAAAAACAAACCAGCCCTCACTGTCCCCTCCTGCTTACTTATATTTGTAGAAGCTACTCAAATGTGACATAACTGAATGGTTCACTCCTTACTGCTCCAACCTCCTAGTTCAGTTTTCTCTTCAAAAAAATTTAAGTGCCATAATTCAGACAGGGAAAGAGATTATCCAGGGCTGAACATACCCAAATAGTTCTACTTTAAGGCCCAACTTTAGTTAAAGAGAAACTTCAATTCTAATTTGATTTTTCCTCACAATCATCACTGAAGGAAAAGAATTGAAGACAACGTATTGGCTTCCTCATAACTGCCAAATCACCATCAAAATCAGTCAAGAAGGACATGTTTGAAAATGCAAGCCTATCTAATTGTCAAGGCAGAAACAAACAGTATCCTCTGTGTCGGCACAATGACATACAAGTTTGTTCACTGTGAAAAAAAAATAAAACCAAAAAAACCCCAACTTTCCAGAAAAGTACTGTTATTACTGTGCTCAGACAAAAGGAGCTGCACATTGGTTTCACAGACCCTGAAGGGGAGATCAGAGCAAGAGATCCCCTGCAACAAGAGAACCAGTGCATCAAGTTCTCACAGAAGCAGACCTGCAGCGATGTGATCACAATTTCTTCACATGCAAGGAACAGCAACACGCAACACACTGCAGCTTCCTTACAACTTCTCCTGTTACAACTAAAGCAGGCACACTGAGGAACACAGATAAAACCACCAAAAATAACTCCATGAATTTGAACATGCCTTTTGCAATTTGAGTGCTTACACCCTGACTTGAAGCAAAAAAAAAACCCCTCAACAATCCAAGAGTGCATGCAGACTGATTTAATTATTTTTACATAAGCCTCTGTGAATACCAGCTTAAAACAGAGTATCAGTTTTTCATTACGGGTAAGAGAAACCTTAGCTTTCCCTCTCAGCATTCATGACTAACCACACCACTAGGCCAAAACATCTATAACAGCCCTATCAATCATAATCTCAAGATTCTTTCTATATAAATAACAGCTACAACATATCTGACATATTGACTTGTATTTTCCTTGCCTCTGGGGAAATATAATGCAGGACAGCAACTTCCGTATCCATTTTGTTAAAGATCTAGTTAACACCATTTAGACATAATAGTTCTTATGTGCTGAAAAACAAGAACAATTTTTAAAGATCTGAGATTGTATGACTAAGTATCCTTTGATAAAGATTGTCAATTTGTAACATTTTCTACCTAAGTATCTATGCAAGCTTCATTACTCTGAACCTGTAACATGGAAACTCCAACTCAGAAACAGTTTAAGACCTGAAGTCCTATCTTTTGTTTCTATTCAAAATCTCAGCACAAAAAAATAATGTTGTACTTCCTCCTTCAGCATAACTCTTTCTTCCAGGTAGATCTTGATCTGCTGTGTTTTGGGAACCTCTTAGTCTTATCTTACACTATGATCCTGACAAGGAGCATGTGTAGACCGGAGGTGGCACAACCTGGTAAAAAACAAGTTGTCTAGAAGGACAGTTTTGGAGAGCTGTGTCTATGCAGGCTGTTCTCCAAAGCTGTTAAATGTAAATAACTGTTTTAACATCTGTGTGATTCTGGACTAATACGGTATCTCCTGCCTTTCAACTAAGCCCTGAGAGGCAGAATATATTGAATTTGCCTCACAAACAGGCGAATGAAACCTTAGCAGTTTCTTGGTAGAGACTACAGAGATATGTGTGCTGGGTTTGTGTGTGTGGCAGGGGTTTTTGGTAGCTGGGGAAGGGGCTACAGAGGGGGTTCCTGTGAGAAGCTTCTCGAAGCTCCCCCAGCTCCAAGCTGGACCCATCTCTGGCCAAGGTTGAGCCAATTAGCAATGGTGGCCACACATCTGTGATAACATATTTAAGAAGGGGAACCTGGAAGGAGTAGGGGTTGTGAGGGAGGCACCTGTGCAAACACCGAGGTCAGTGGAAAAAATAAGGAGGAGGGCAGGAGGTGCGTCAGAGCAGAGACTCCCCTGCAGCCTGTGGTGAGAGGGCAGGCTGTGCCCCTGCAGCTCATGGAGGTCCACGGTGGAGCAGATGCTGACCTGCAGCCCACAGAGGACCCCACACCAGAGCAGGTGGCTCCACCCGAAGAACACCAGGACTCTGAGGGAAGCCCATGCCATAGCAGTCCATCACTGAGAGGACTGCGAGCCACGGCAAAGACCCATGCTGGAGCAGCTCAGGAAGAACTGCAGTCCATGGGAAGAATTCATGTCAGAGAAAGTTCATGGAGGACCGTCTCTGGACAGGAGCAGGGTAAGAGTGCAAGGAGTCCTCCCCCTGAGGAGGAACGAGCAGCAGAAACAACGAGTGATGAGCTGACCATACCTCCTATTCCCTGCCTCCTGCGCTGCTGGGGGAAGGAGGTAGAGAAATCGGGAGCAAAGCTGAGCCAGGAAAGAAGGGAGGGGTGGGGGAAAGGTGCTTTTAAGATATGGTTATACTTCTCACTGTCCTACTCTGTTTGTTAAATGAAATGGTGGTGGTATTTAAATTGAATTGATCTTCTTTTTCTTCCCCTAACAACTCTGTCCTTTGCCCATGAATGTAATGGGTGAGTCATCCCTCCCTGTCCTTATCTCGATTACTGAGGCTTTTGTTTTATTTTCTCCTTCCCATTCCTGAGGGGGAAGGAGTGAGCAAGTGGCTGCGTGGTGCTTAGTTGCCCTCTGAGCTCAAACCAGGACAACATATAAAGAGAAAAAAGCACTCTGCTAGGGCCAGATATATCTTTCTGAGCAGTGCTGAAGCCAAGACACAGGGTTCATAGGTGTTTACTTTGACCATCTTGTGTTTACATGGCTTCCAGATTAGAGCTGGCTTGGAGGCAGCCATATCTGAGCACAGGCAAAGCAGGTGTGACTGTCCATATCTGAGCACGTACCAGGTAGTCTCCATTACGTGCCTCTACAGCTCACAGACTCCTTTTTCACATTTTCTCAAATCTTTGTGGTTGCTTCACCTGTTCTTCCCTCCACTCACCCACTGACATCATATGACTTCTGGCATATCATCTATTGTTTCTTGCACTTCTGCTCCTGCCCTCCCAAACTCCTTTGGACTTTTGGAACTCTTGTAGGAAACAATGATGTCAAGACACTGAGTGGAAGAAAATTTAAGCAAAAAAAAAAAAAGATAGTAAAGTTGAAAGATCAAGACTGTAATAAACTTCCTCAGAAACTGATAGAAGATACATGCTTTATGGCTTTTAGGATAAGGCTGGACAACTTTAAGAAGCACATATCAAAAGAAAGTCAGTAACTCCTACAAGAAAAAAGAGAGAAAAAAGATTTTTTTCTTCAATTTCTACTCATTTGACTACTGAAATTAGCCAGGCTGTAATGAACAATTACATCACTTAAAATAGTGTAATTATGATTTTAAGATGAATGCTACACTTAAAAAAAATCCCCTGATATGAATGGGACTGTGCTTTTCTCACCATTAAACACCCAACTGCACTGAATTAAGAATATCCGTTTTTTTGAACCTTTGCAACTGTTAGATACAGAAATATTTCAAGTGAAACTGTTTTTCTCCAGGACGAGGACACCAGAAATAGAGCCAGGTTTCTGGTTCACTTCCAGTCCTACTGGTAGGTCTATGAGTCTGACACCTCCTTCACACACAGGCTTCTCACCTTCCTTACGGCAAGGAGTGGTTCTTTCTTTTGAAGGTCTCCTTCAATCCATGATCCATGACTGTCATTGCTCTTTCAAGCCTGATGTCAGCAAGTCTCTGCTCTTATTTTTTGTGCTTTTTGTGGTGTTCAGGCATAAAGAAAAGGAAAACTCAGAACTCTGTAGGCTACTGATACCCTGTCCAAAACTTAAGACCAAAGGTTTTTTGATTCCCAAACCAAACAAACTGGGAAAAGGGGAAAAGAAAGATGCAGAATGAAACAACTCTGGGATCAGAGATGTTTTCATCATCAAAAAGACAACAGAGGCAAATCCAAACTTTCAAACACATGATACTTCCACAGCAATTCTCTCCTGACTCCACTCATAGTACCAATATGTAATTAATTAAACTTTTCCTCTGAACTCTCTTCGTGATATAGAATTTTCACAGAATTTCACAGAATCATCTAGGTTGGAAAGGACCTTGAAGATCATCTAGTCCAACCGTTAACCTAGCATTGACCATTCTCAACTACACCATATCCCTCAGTGCTATGTCAACCCGACTCTTGAACACCTCCAGGGATGGGGACTCCACCACCTCCCTAGGCAGCCCATTCCAACGCCTAACAACCCGTTCTGTAAAGAAATGCTTCCTAATATCCAGTCTAAACCTTCCCTGGTGCAACTTGAGGCCATTCCCTCTTGTCCTATCGCTTGTTACTTCGTTAAAGAGACTCATCCCCAGCTCTCTGCAACCTCCGTTCACGTAGTTGTAGAGGGCGATGAGGTCTCCCCTCAGCCTCCGCTTCTCCAGATTAAACAACCCCAGTTCCCTCAGCCGCTTCTTGTACGACATGTGCTCCAGACCCTTCACCAGCTTCGTTGCCCTTCTCTTGACATGCTCGAGTAATTCAATGTCCTTTTTGCAGTGAGGGGCCCAAAACTGAACACAGTAATCGAGGTGCGGCCTCACCAGCGTAGAGTACAGGGGTAAGATCACTTCCCTGTCCCTGCTGCCCACACTATTTCTGATACAAGCCAGGATGCCATTGGCCTTCTTGGCCACCTGGGCACACTGCTGGCTCATGTTCAGCCAGCTGTCAATCAACACCCCCAGGTCCCTCTCTGACTGGCAGCTCTCCAGCCACTCCTCCCCAAGCCTGTAGCCCTGCTGGGGGTTGTTGGGGCCCAAGTGCAGAACCCGGCATTTGGCCTTATTGAAACTCCTACAGTTGGCCTGAGCCCATCACTCCAACCTGTCCAGATCTCTCTGCAGAGCCTCCCTACCCTCAAGCAGATCAACACTCCCACCCAACATAGTGTCGTCTGCAAATTTACTGAGGGTGCACTCGATCCCCTTGTCTAGATCATCAATAAAGATGTTAAACAGGAGTGGCCCCAAAACCGAGCCCTGGGGGACACCACTCGTGACCGGCCGCCAACCGGATTTAACTCCGTTCACCACAACTCTTTGGGCCCGGCCATCCAGCCAGTTTTTTACCCAGCAAAGCGTGCGATCATCCAAGCCGTGAGCAGTCAGTTTCGCCAGGAGAATGCTGTGGGAAACGGTGTCAAAGGCCTTAATGAAGTCAAGGTAGACAACATCCACAGCCTTTCCCTCATCCAATAAGCAGGTCGCCCTGTCGTAGAAGGAGATCAGGTTTGTCAAGCAGGACCTGCCTTTCATAAACCCATGCTGACTGGGCCTGATCATCTGGTTGTCCCGCACGTGTTGTATGATGGTACTCAGGATGATCTGCTCCATCAGCTTCCTGGGCACCGAAGTCAAGCTGACAGGCCTGTAATTTCCTGGATCATCCTTCCAACCCTTCTTATAGATGGGCGTCACATTGGCCAGTTTTCAATCTGTCGGGACCTCCCCGCTCAGCCAGCTCCTTCAGCACCCTCGGGTGTATCCCATCCAGTCCCATAGACTTGTGTGTGTCTATGTGATGCAGTAGGTCACTGACTGTCTCCTCCTGGATTGTGGGGGGGTCGTTCTCCCAGTCTCTGTCTTCTGGCTGAGGAGGCTGGATTCCCTCAATACAGCCAGTCTTGCTATTAAAGACTGAGGCAAAGAAGGCATTAAGCACCTCAGACTTCTCCTCATCACTTGGTACCATGTTTCCTCCTGCATCTAGCAGGGGATGGAGGCTCTCCCTGGTCTTTCTTTTGCTGTTGACATACTTACAGAAACATTTCTTGTTATCCTTGATTGCTGAAGCCCGATTAATTTCTAGCTGGGCTTTAGACCTCCTGATTTCTGCCCTGCATAGCCTCACAGCCTCTTTGTAATCATTGTGAGTGACTAGCCCCTTCTTCCAAAGGCTGTAAGCTTTCCTTTTCTCCCTGAGTTGCAGCCAAAGCTCCCTGTTCAGCCAGGGTGGTCTTCTCTGTCACCAGCTTCTCTTACAGCACCTGGGGACCGCCTGCTCCTGAGACATTAAGACTTCCTTCTTAAAGAGCGCCCAGCCTTCCTGGACGTCTATACCCTTCAGGATCGTCTCCCAAGGGATCCTGTCAAGCAGGTGCCTAAACAAGACAAAGTCAGCCCTTTGGAAGTCCAGGATGTCAGTTCTGCTTAGCCCTCTCCTGGCGTCTCTAAGAATAGATAACTTTATTATTTCATGATCGCTGTGCCCTAGTCGGCCTCCAACCGCCACATCATCCACCAGTCCTCCTCTGTTCACAAAGAGGAGATCCAGCAGGGCACCTTCTCTGGTCGGTTCACTCACCAGCTGCATCAGGAAGTTGTCTCCCACACATTCCAGGAATCCCCGGGACTGGTCCCGCTCTGCTGTGTTGTATTTCCAGCAGATGTCTGGGAAGTTAAAGTCTCCCACAAGAACAAGGGCAAGCAATCGTGAGATTTCTCCTAAGTGCCTATAGAATATTTTATCCACCTCTCTGTCCTGGTTGGGTGGCCTATAGTAGACTCCTACTACAACATCTGCCCTGTTGGCCTTCCCCCTGATTCTAACGCAAAGACACTCCACCCTGTCTTCACTACACTTGTACTCAAAGCAATCATAACAGACCCTAACATACAGTGTTACCCCACTGCCTCTCCTTCCTTGCCTGTCCCTCCTAAAGAGCTTGTAGCCATCAACTGGCGCACTCCAGTCATGGGACACATCCCACCATGTTTCTGTAATAGCCACGACATCATAATTTTCCTGGAGTTTGTTTCCCATTCCACTTTCTGGCCTTTACAAAATAATCACAAGTTATTTAGAATGTGATAGACAAGTGAATGTGTAAGCTCAACACTTTACAACAGTAAACAAAAGCAATGCAGACATAACTGTTTCAGCATGAGTTGACAACAGGAATAACAACCCACTGCAGACTCGGTGTACTCTGTGACTGTTGGTTAATGTTAAAATCTTGGACAATTGTAAGTATAGCCTAGATTAAACCCAGAATACTGCCCTCCAGTATTATAAATCATCTTTCTAATCTGATGTATGGACTCGTTAAGTAAAAACATCTATCCTTTACTGTTACAGAGCCAACCCCAACTTTTGGAGCATGCAGACCGCACACCCTTCTAGATCTACTCCTAATCTTAACTGTTAATACAAGTTGAGGGATGTTCTCCTAACCACTTCTATTTCACTTAAGGCACCGAGCCATTACATTTCACTGCTCTATTGCAATAACCACCTACCACTTCTCTAAGATATAACCCCAAGACTTAGGCCTGACCTCTTAACTTCGTTCTGACTTCCCTCATTCTCCATACTGTATGCCCTACAACTTGGTACCTCTTCCTTTGTAAAATTTCCTACCATTCTTCCATTTTGTCACACAGGAACAGTGTTCTCTATTTTTCTGATCCATTATTATCCTTTTTAATCCATCTTTAACACTGTTGATTAGAAAATCATGCCAGTTTTTCCCACTGCAAATAGCTCATAAAATTTGGATTCTTTTCCATTCTCACTGAAAAAGCATTCATCCAGGCTCACACTACTTCATTTTTTTGCTACAACAAACTCTGGGTTTCCACATACTTCTTCCCCTTCCCATCATTCAGCCTAAATTGCTGCCATAAAAGTCTAGTTTCCATGTCTGCAAGTCTGACTAAGACAGGTTCCTTTTCAAATTCTTTCATCTACTTCCTCTTAGTCTCCACACCAAATGTCAAAGACTGCAAGAACTGATTCCAGTAAGTTTCTTCACTCTAGCTTTTTGCTCGCAACTTCAGCTCAAGTCACACATGGTTTACCACCACTCTCATTTTTGGGACTTCCTCCAAGTAGCCTTATGCCTGAAGCCCAGTCTGGCATTCCTCTATCCTTTCTTTCAATCCTTCTTCAAAACAAACTCTTCCAGGCAGCATCCAAATCTTAATCCTTCCCATAATAAAGTGGTAGCTGAAGAGATGACAAGGATGTAAAATATTTGACCAACATTTTCTTAATATTGGGAGCCAGACTTCAGTTTAGTATGCCAGCTTTATAAACACACAATACCACTTTCTCTGGCAAGCATAGAAGTGAAAGGCATCCACTCCTACTGAATGTAAGCTTTCATTTTCAGGAGTTACGTCTAAACTTCTTTCTTGTGACTGTAGCTTTCTAAATGCGAACTGAGACAGCATTCTCCTGGATTTTACACACAGCTTCCACTGCCAGCCTACTGTGAGATGACAAAGAGGCAGATTTCTCATACCTACCCCTATTCCAAATAATCTTGAAAACAAGGATTATGAAAAAAACTTCTATCTTTACAGAAGGCCCTTCACAGGAACTTCCCTCAGTAAGATACTGCCACACAGTGCAAACTATCACTCTTATTTCCACATTGCCAGCTGGTACAAATTTATAATCTATTTCGCATGTTTGCTTCAATTAGTTGAATTTTACTCGCAATATGACTATCTGAAGCAATGATCTGGTATGTCCATTATCACAAAACATATTTAAATATACTTTTCCACATTTTAAAGAGAAATGGACACACAATACTAAAAGAAAATCCCTTCTAAACAGTATAAGGGATTAATCACCACATTTCTTCAGTAACTACATTTGTGCATAAAGTTACATAGGCATTTAAGCTATATGTTGGTTATTCAAAGCCAGGATGTGACAGTGCATGCTCAAATTTTGGAAGAGTATTTTTTTGGCAACAAAGATACTTTTTTTTTAACCAAGAATGAAAATCAGTGACCAGTATATGCTGTGTTATTCCCCCACAAATGAAGAAGGTAAGACTATGTTATTCTTCCTGGTAAGGAGAATGGAAGCAAGCACGAAGCTGTCTAAAATACAAATGAATTTACAAATCTTTAGTCACAAGCTCACATCTTGTTTAGCAAAGATCTATGATAAGCCACATCAACTAAAGAGTTAGTTTACTTAAAATTAAGAGCTATAAAGAAAAATATGTAATCTGAAAAAGGACTTAAGTTAGGTAGCATGAACAATCCCATGCACCCTGAAATCCCTATAAGTAAAGATACTGACAATGCAGTATCATAAGCTCCACACACTAGAGGTTTGTATCACATCCGAGTTAGCTTTATCTCTACTGCCTGATACTTTACCAATCTCAAGAAACAACCACATTGTAACCAGCTCTTTCATCAAAGGAATTTTATTCGAATTGGAGCAAAGTGTGCTATCCACTGAAGAAATTTTACTGATGACTGAAATCAGGATTAATGAGCAACTAAGCAAGGGAGCAGGACACAAAGCTAAACCTGGGCTCTTCTGATAACTTAATTTTAACATTTCAGACCTTATTTACAAAGACTAGCATACACAAAAACTTGCAAGATCTTCTTCTCCAGTAAATTCCCTGCTACAGCTGTGTGGGTTAGATGAGCAACAAGTAGAACCTCCCATTCAGAGCACAGACTACTGTCCGGACCTGAAAAAACGTTTTAGGCATTCCGTGAGGTTTTTTTTGTTTTCAGCGATCAAAATTTTTTTTTTTTTTTAAACAAATTATTATTGACGGCTTAGGTAATTTTGATATTATTTTTTCCTTTGAAGAGAACGTCTCTGTATTTTTCAGTATATCAATTCACTTCTAGCTTTTAGGTTTGCTTGTCAGAAGTCTTTGATGAACACCAAAGGCCTGAGATTAATAATCAAGTAATCACAACCAAGTAATCAGAGTAATTTTATAGTGGCCGAAGAAAGCTGTATTTAAAGCTGAAACAATTTTGCTTACTATGAAAACTTGTGACCTCTACATTTAGCAAGACTGGCTACTTTACAGTTCTTTGGTCCTGTTTTTATCTCCTGATCCATCTTTTTTGTTAATACTTTTTGTTCATTTACCTTTTTAAACATTCAGGACACAATATATGTGTCTTCAAAGATGATGCATTTAAACTCCCTATATACTGACAGAAAGACATTACAAAATGAAGGCTGTAGAAAGCCTTCAGAAAAGTGACTTGCGGATTCAGTCCATCAGCTAACAAACCAGTGGGCACATTTCAAGACACCTCCTCAATACTGGCAACATTTTTCATCATTTCAGAACTCAAAAGTGAATGGCCATGTGATTCCTTGTTTTAACTGCTTTAAAGGCTTCCCTTACAGATGGGGTTGGAGGGTCTCCTCAGCACAGCAAAGGAAAACCTGTACCATGATGCATGTTCTATATATCTCTTATGAACAGATTTCACATTCTGTAAAAAGTGGGAACCTAATAAAAACCACATATTAATGTAAAACATTACTGAACTGTGAATCATCCATGCTCCTTTTACTTCTGCACCATGAACTTTGTATCTTCCACTCTGGCTTTAGGAAGACCAAATATTTGTGTTCTGGACTAGCATGATCAGCTTTTACAGCATAAGCTACAAGGATATTTCCATCTAAATCATCTGCACCATATGTACTAGTGTTTCTAAATGAGATAATTTCTATTCAATAAAATGTAAAATCACAAGTGTATTTAAAACACTCCATCGTTTAAAGCCAGACTAACATCAGAATTTCACTATACATACTAGAGACTTTGGCATGTACAGCTTTTCTAGTTCCTACAGACAGCAATATGATTACTGTATAACATATCCTGGATGTGAGTAATAAGAAACGTGCTTTTTTAATATTAATTCTAGTTCTACACACACATTTTGATAAGAACAGTAAAATTCAGCTGGGGAGGAAGGATACTTTAATACTCAAAACTGTTCTGTCTCTTTAAAGTCACTGCTGCCTTCCACAGTACTCAAGGATACAGTGCATGGATGATGTTGGATGGTGTCTACAATTATGCATTTTTAAAATTCTGCAAGTAGCATGGGTTTCTTATTTAAACTGTATATCCTTAAACAAAACCTTAAATTATGTTGCAGCATTTGCAAATCAGTGTCTTCCTTACAAAGCACTAATCACACTAGAAGTAATTAACATTTTCCACACAGTTTTAAAGTAAAACCCCTATGCAAACAGTAGTTGGTAGTTAAACACCACACAGGACTTCTATACAAGGCTACTGTACTTATATTACTTGGTTTCAATCTATTTCTGGATTCAATCTAGGTACAAAACTTTACAGTAATGACAGACCTAAAAGCCAATACTACTTTTCTTCTCATGTATTAACATTACAGGTTCTAGCAGATTTTCAGGATAAATAGGACAGGACTGGTACATCTTGGATAAGAAATGCCATTAGCATGGGAACCAAATTCAGAACCTTTGCTTGCTCTCCAGGAACAAGGACATTAGTTCCCATTTCTCTACCTTACACAAAAGCGATCCACCTATCTAGAAACAACAAAAAGTAACTTGGTCATTCTCCCAGAAGTGAAGAATTTTCTACAACTATTTAAAGCAATTCTACATTAATTTAACTGTTTTTACAAGCACTTCAGGAATGCAAGTTAGGAAACATCTAACATATTTTACTTCTAGGGATAGGTAAATACACCTACATTACTGCGTGCAGCATCTGTACATTATATATTTGTGGTAAACAGTTGTTAAATCCAGTATTCCCCCCAAAAGCTTATGTTGTCCACTACTTGGGGGAACCTGGCCTCCTGACTAGAGCTACTGTGCTGACTGGAGAGCTGGCAATCTCTGCCAAATGGCTGCATTGATAGACTGCTCTTTTCCTGCCTTCTCTCACAGAAGACAGAGAGAAGGGCTGGGTGGCAGATCAAAAAAAGAACACCCTGCAATTTCAATTTCAAGTAATTGACTTAAATGGTCAAACATGCTGAAAGATGCAATCAGACCTTTGCAAGTAACATCACTGTAAGACAGGCATGCCCAAGTACATTGGCTAGACAATTCAAAGAGAACCTAACTTCAGACATGTAGAAGTTAGTTTAAAATACACATCTTACATGGACTGCAGTAGGAAAGTCATCTGAATTATCTTTGGGAAGACAAATCACTTCAGAGAGCGCCTTTTCTTCTCCACTCACCCTGAGGAGGATCTACAGTTAGGAACTCATACTTACTATGTCAAACTGTCAAGAATTTAGGGTAGGGAAGATAAATCCTACTCTTTGCTCTGACCAGAACGTATTATATCTGTTAGTACCAGGCAAGCCATCACAGCTTCACAACCCGAGGCCTCCTGACCAGATTTAGCCTGAAGTACCACCCATTCAATTCACAGCAGTTTCCAGGTTCCCAGGAGGCTCAGAAGCTCTCCTATGTCATGTGGCAAGATACATACTCATCACATGAATAAAATCATAGATGCATCTCCAGCCATGTAATTAGAGTGTGCCTGCATGTGCTTGTATACTCCTTCACACATACATAAGGTCTTCCCAGGGTGGTGGGGGTGTGTGCCTGCCTCATACTTTTCTCTCCCATGGTGTTCAACTCTCAACTGGCATCCATAAAAACAGAATGTTGGCATTGTTGTTTCACATTATAGACAGACCATGAGCGTGAGACTGGGAACATCTACTGCTCTGAGTATGTTTACCCTGCATAATTTAACAGTATGTAAATATCTAAGCTAGATAAGTATCAATTAGATAACTAGAAATGAGGTAGCTCCAGAAATGAAAACTACACTAACACGATAATCCACCCATGCTTGTTTATACTATTCAAAGAACTTAGACATACAGTGCTGTATGGAGATACCTGCACTATTATTCATAGACATACCAGCAGTGTAATTTCCTTTGCAGGGTAAGAAAATTCTTGCAGAATAGGTAAAATTCTAAGGCTCCACAGCTGAGTGACAAGCACTAAGAAGTCAAAAAAAATTCTTGCAAGAAGATAGTTTCTTCAACAAATAAGATTTTAGCAAGAAAGAAAGGCACTACTTCCACAGCATTCCTTGAAGACTCCTTGGAAAAAACGACTGGCTTTTCAACTGACAGTATTGAACCAACATATATGTATCTCATAAGCAATGTAATCAAATCAAGTTTCAGATTTTTTCTGCTATTATTTGAAAGTCAGAACGACTCAACAAGGAAACAGTGGTTTGTTTTGGAAAGGTTCCACAAGCTCCTTTCATATGAAAGTTTAAAATCCTGCAGAAAGTCATCAGATGTTTCAAGTACAGTTATTCTTTGAAGAGTTGTTTTAAAAATTATATTCTAATTGTTCCATATGTGTTTTCTTCACATGACTTAGATATATTAACTCGGTTTGATTCAACCCCTCCAAATAAACATCCAACACAGAAAAAATAAGTGAACGTATTTTTTCACTTCTAAAAAAAAAAAGTATCATTAGATTGAATATTTGTCCATTTACAGTAACACTATATTACATATAGTTTTATGCCAGACAACTGCTGTATATTTATTCCTCTTTATTTATATTATTTTCTGTAAAATGAGATTTAACACCTTTACATAAATAACTTCCAACCTGTAAGAAAAGAAGGCTCAGGGGAGACCTTATCATTCTCTACAACTACCTGAAAGGAGGCTGCAGCGAGGTGGGTGTCAGTCTCTTCTCCTAAGTAACAAGTGACAGGACAAGAGGAAACGGCCTCAAGTCGCACCAGGGGAGCTTTAGATGGGGTATTAGGAAAAATTTCTTCACCAAAAGGGTTGTCAAGCATTGGAACAGGCTGCCCTGGAAAGTGGGGGAGTCACCATCCCTGGAGGTAGTTAAAAAATGTGTAGATGTGGCACTTAGGGACATGGTTTAGTGGTGGACTTGGCAGTGTTAGGTTAACTGTTGGACTTGATGTTCTTAAAGGTCTCTTCCAACCTAAATGATTCTATTATTGTATTCTATGTTTTAAAGAGAAACCTTTGCAAAAGAAACAAGATGCTTTATTTTTGAACTATGCAGTAACACTCTCTAATTTTATGTTCTATGTAGATCTGTTTTGATATGGAACAAACAATTGTCTTAACTATTATACATTGACATTCGTAAGTTAATGTAAAACCTTTAAAGTACTTAGTGAATTATTTCTACTATAGTAATCTTAAGGAATCTCTGTTGTGGTCATAGAATAGGTATTAAATCTCAGCTGGAGCACACTGACATTCAGTAATCTCCCGACACCACACAGAAGTAATAGAAATTAGAACAAGAACAAGCTAGCACCTAACCAGACCAACTTTAACTGCATTAGTAGTACGATAACAGCTTTTAGAAATACTTACTTTTTTTCTCCTTTTAAGTGCCAGTATATATAGTGCAGAGCACAGATCTAACAAAGGTTTTTCCATGTTTGACCACCTGAGTAAATGAACCAAGATAGTGACCTAAGGATATGGAACAACTAACCCAGAAGGGACTGATTTTCATTTATTGTCTCAAAGGAATACAAAAATCTTTCCACAGCTGCAGAAGGATGATTTTAGGTTCATCCCAACTAGTTAAGTTTCCATGAGAAGGACTGGAGGAGATGCTAAGACAAATTCTCTACTTTGTGTTCATCAGAAGTGAGGCAGGAGGAAATAAACCACTTTATCATGTTAATATTTCCAACCTTGTGGTAAAAAGAACCTTACCAAGGTGGCTATCAAAAAAAAAAAAAAAAAGAAAAAAAAATCTATAGTTGAATTAGGTGCTTAAACTACAGAATGCTATGCCAGTGTAAAAATAATGTCAACACTAATGCAAAATAGAAGATATTCTTAAATTAAACAGTTATTTGTCAGGCACCATCTGCTTTTTCTTTCATTCTTTTCCGACTCTGATCTGTAAGAAACCACATCAGTATCAAATGTCACTTAGTTCTTATTCAAACAGAGTAGTCCAGACACAGCGGCTGCACCAGCTGACTTAGCTGACCTGGACCTAGAGTAAAAACAAACCCCTATAAATCACCAGATGCAAGCAATTGAATAGTGATCAGTTTAATTAACTGAACAGCTTTCCAAAGTTTACTGTATTGTTTTAACCCTTCAGGCTTCTTCAAGAATGGTAACTTGCAATTTGTATTCAAGGGCAGGATTTGACCAGAGGGCTACACATTACTAGCTTTAGATTCCCATTGATAAAACACAAATCCCACACATGAAAAACGTGTCTCTTCTTTTTTCCAATTAACAGTATGATAGCAACTATTTTTGTTAGGAGTTCCTTCAACATTTTAGAGAAATTAGATCACAGGGAAAAAAAAAAAAATCAAACTGATTTTAAGTGAAAACCTCTGGAATAAAATTTCCTTTAAAATCAGCTGGTTTGGTTAGGAGCCCTATATGACTTTTACAACTTTATGCTTTTATTACAGATGCCACATCAAGTAACCTACTAATTTCTCTCAAACAAAACAACGAACATAATTGTGTGTCACAATTATATGTATTAATGCAGCCATAAAAAAAAAAACCATGCCACACATTAGAATGGGCTCAAAAAGACATTCTGAAGATAGTGGCAAAACATCTTCTAACCTAGATACTTGTCCTGAAGCTGCATCTCGAGGGGATTTCCCCACGTTGCCCACTGAAATTAACGGAATTTTGCCATGATTTAACGCAAGTGGGATTTCAGCCAAGATGCATAATGATAGAGTATAACTCTTGTTTTAAAGTCTGCATTGTACAAGTTTGTGTAACGTTTACTATGTTTGTACAGTGCCTAGCACAACAGGGCTGAGGCTTCTGGGCACTACCACAACATAAATTAATTCTAATGCAGTCTTTGTATCTGAAGGAAACATAAAAACTACAAGGATTAAACTCAATTATACACATTTTAAACAACGTGCTAAACAATATGACATAATCAACTTCTTAACCACAAGCTGTTCTATTTCCAATTATTTCACTTTAATCTCTGTAATGCATGTATTTCCGTGAACCCTGCAGAGTTAGTTCCACTAACTAGGGACAAAAGTAGGATCTACTTACAAAGACAGAAGAGTTATATTGGCAGAGACTGGTCCCAGATCTGGAATGATCTCCAGTTCATTGTTGTTCAACTTCCTATTAGTATTAAAAAAGGGAGAGTCAGCTTTGATGTTAATCAAAAAGTATGTACATTGGACTTGCTAAATTGCAGAACAGTGTCACACCAGAATTCAAAAATAATTCCAGTTTCGCTTAACATAAAATATTAGAACAGCAAACATCTTTGTTGTTCAACCTATTATCCCTAGAGAAATAGCTATACAATTAGCATACACAAACACTGGTTGGGTTTTTTGGGTGTGTTTTTTTTTTCTTTTCTTTAATTAAGACAAATTAACTTACACTTCCTGAAGACTATGAAGGTGATCCAAGAGACTGGTCTTGATTGAAGATAATTTGTTGTGACTTAAGTCCCTATGAGGTTACAAAAATAAAGAGCCTGTCAGTTTTGCGATAAAATATGGGGTAAAGCAATACAGTGGAAATCCAAATTATGTTATCATTTGTTTCCAAGTACATAAAAAGGGTTTTTTTTTATATTAGTAAAATTAGAATAGAAACCCATTTGAGTATACAAGGTATAAACAAGTGTAAATGCCAGCAGTGTCAAAGAATTTCCTATACCTCTGAACAATTTAGAACTGTTCACTGGGATGTGTGCAAGACCCATAAAAAAAATCCTAAGGTTTTGGCTCATATACACCACCAACAACTCTTTTCCCCCATCTCTTCACAACAAAGTATCTGGCTAAAGCAACCTCTTGGTTACAAGGAAAATTCGCAAACCAATACTCATAGTCTCATTCTTTGAGTCAACCATATTTGTAACATTTACTCTTCTCGCTTCTCTGAAGCAACACACAGATGGTAAATACACGATGAGGACTGTCCATAAACGTCAGTTCTATTTTTATGCTTTCACACAATTCAGGACTCCATTCCTACATAACCAAATTTAATGGGGATCTTAAACAAGCAATATCAGAAGAAAACACATAGAACGGCCTAATTCTATTGAGTTTTAAGATGTCTATACACTAGTCACATTAATACTGCACTTAATCGCATTTGAAGTAGCTTGAGCACTCAGCTCTGTACTGCCACTCTGTACTGAAGATCCCAAATATATACTGATGCAGTTTATAAGAAATCTTGTTAGCACCTTTGCAGTGTTTACTACACACAAGCCAGGGTACTAAGAACGCCACACATTTTCTTGATTACTGTCAAGAAATTATTTTCCCCACAGACACCATGCATCTTTACTATACGTCCTCTTAAACATTTGACACCATAGAATCCTAAGAAACTTTTGCTGTAGCCTCAAAAGTACTTAAAATATCACAGAAATAAAAGAATAACCATACAATAGAAGTCAGAGAAGCTAATTACAGAAACTCAGACTCACACATCTGTAGAGATCTGCACAAGTGGTACAGACTCACAACTGTTCTTTTAACCGTGTTGAAAAAACCCTGTTGAAAACCTCCCCCTTCTTAGTCACTCACCCACCACAACACGCACCTTCCTGCCCCCATACTACAGCCTGTCACTACCTCGCCTGCACCAATTCAGCCATCTCCGAAGTGCTCGCTGGACATTGTAACACTGAGTTTATCCAAGTCAGCAAACAAAAATGGCACTATTTTTAAGGAGTTCTTAAACTCACTCCAGTGACAGTCTGCAATGCAGACACAAAGAATTGCATCAGCACGCTTCAGCAGTGAGCTGCTGTAGCATCAGGTAAAGGCAAATAAATTTCTCACCCTTCATGACACTTTTACCCATGCTAATTAAGCACTGAACCCAACATGCCTGGGGTCATCACCAAGCCATGTGGGCATGAAGTGTTTTTCAGGTGGAATCTACGGGGGGAACTCCAGGATTCCTTACTTTTTCTGGGTAACATGACTCAGTACAGTCACCTATACTGAGCATGCCAAACACAGGCCTGACTGTCATGGATGGGCCTACTCTACATCTACAGTTCTGGAAGCGAAGAAACCCGATGATCAGCATATCCTTGCTGCACATAGACCAGAATCGGCTTAAATCAAGCCAGGGACAGGGTCTGTGCTAGGTGTTCCGCTCTGTGACTAAGCCCTGGACAACTGCAGATACAGAGAACTCTGCTTTCTCTGCACCCACTATTGCATATCCTCAGACACAGGTGTAATGCTGCAACCCAGCCAGGCACCTAAGTTTCTTCAACAGCACAGGGGACAGTAAAACCATGTTTTAGACTCTCCCAACTGTTTGGGACTTTATCCAGTGCTTGTTCCAATGTTGCCAGGACAATTCTATCATCCTTTTTGTCCTCCCCTGGAGTCAGTGGTTAAAAAAAATAATAAAATCAAACATTAAAAGTAATCTCAGGCACATACAGGCATTACAAGAGGTACCACCAGTACCTGGCTACGAGGTGTGCTCTGAGCCAGCCAACTGGATCACGCCCAGCAGGCTGCAGAGCTGCAGCACCAGTGCCTGGCTCACAGCCATGGGCAGGGAGGAGATCTGCGCTGTTTCCCAAGCCAGGGCTGCACACGAGTGTTCACAGGGCAGACCCACAGGTGCTAAAGGCATTTTCCAGCCCAAAAAAGGGGTGTTGAGGACTGGCAGAGAGCCATCTAGAGAAGGGGAACACCTTCCACCACCTTCAGGTGGCCACGGAGAGGATGTTTTCAGAGACTCGTCTCTGGGCTCAAGCACCTAATATATACCTGCGCCTTCTTCCAGGTGTCTAAACCCCTACAGATTTTCCTCTTAAAAATGGAAAACCAATACAGTGTTAACATTTTTAAAAACCCACAAATGTTGGTTTCATCATTATGATTTTGAGTTCTCCTGTAAATGAGGTTAACCACACTTGAGTTAGAGGACTGCACCTTTCACTGCTTAAAAATCTAGTACAAACATTCATCTGGCCATAGACTGAAGAAAAAAATCTCTGTTTAACATCTGAAGACATTAGCTGCATAGATCTGAAATTCTCGTACTGCATTCTTAAATTCTGAAAAAAATATGCTTTACAAAGATCTAGATGGGAATCTAACTTGGTCCTTTAAAGCAGACAGAGTAGAGACAATTTTTACCCTTAAACTTAATTCAGTATTTGGCTTTGGTCTGTAGGGATTATAAGAACTATGCAAATAAACAGCCAAAATTCAGTGAAGTTATGGCTGTTAGTGCCTAATATGTTACTGTTCTTCATGCTTCAGACGAGACTTGGGAATCAGTAATTATTTCAACAAAGAGCTTTCAACATTAGTGCTAAAAACCTGCATTTCTTCATTTCGTCTAAAAACCCTGCAAAAGGTTTATTTAAAACATGTTTGCCTAAAGGACCTACCAGACAGTAACAGACATGAGTAGATTTGTTCTGCTGGAGTTGTAACACGTTAAAAAAAAAATATATATCTGGCAGAGTCCTTAAACTATAAAAATCCTGCAATTACAACCACTGCTGTGCATGATCACCACACTGGAGCCAGACACTTTCACTCGTAGCTCAAGCTCACATCCATCTGGAGTCTATCAAGGCAACCCTGAGCGTAACAACTTACATTAGGTTTCAAGCTATGTTTTTTGTGTTTGTTGTTTAACACTAAAGATACCCTCATATATTCCACATAGCACCCACTTTAAAAAATACATACATACAAATTCCTCATTCCTGGTTTACTTACAGCAGGTTGTCAAACACAAGTTGAAAAAAAATCCCAAAGCAAAACAAAAAAAATCCCAAAGCAAAACAAAAAAACCCAACCTCCAGACAATACTGATTCGCCCGTTTCACACGGATCCATACATGCTTGTCTACCAATTGTTGGATAAAATAAAAATTATAAGCATTTTACTAAACATTATTTCAGTACTAGTGGCAAGAGAAACTTCAGGAAAAAAGCCTTGCAAGTTACATTTTTAAGTCAGAGTGGTTGGAAGTGAACCAAGATTTAAAATATTTGTCTTTTAGCAATATTCTAAGTGAAGTTTAAGCCTACAGAAGTTCCTGAAACTTAGATTTTTATCTGTTAAAAATGCCTCAGATCCATTGCTTCTATCATCCCCGGTGCAAAGCTACATTTCAGTCCAACGCATTTCTCAACGTATCTTAAAACACATATGATGAAAAGGTTTGAAAACAAATCAGTATTTTTCCCCTCATAGAAATGGAACTGATAATGTTGAAACACTAAGATTATTACTATGCATTTTCCATTTCTGAATTTTCCTTGTCTGTTAAAATCACATTACAGGTGGGGAGAAAATCTCCTCTGTGATTACTTTTGCTACTAGAATTTCAAAAGCCATGAAAGACATAACAGTGAATGCACTCTGAAACTTCAGAAACCAGATTTATATTAAGAAATTATTTATAACAATAAAAAGTATATATACCTGTTCTTCACCTCAGATTTCTAATAAAAGTGATTGAACATTTAAGTAGATTGCCTCCACTTGAAAAAGCATGCCATAGTTTCTGAGGCCCTTTAAGAACCCCATTTTATGAAAGAGACTATTTTCAATATTCCATTACGTTTGTATGACCATCTTTCATAACTCACGAGTATGTGTTAGAAAGCTGAAACATAACTCTGAACATCAATGTTTGTGTGATAAAAAATTGAAAGGAAGGCCTAATGAATAAAGGGAGAGGGCGAGTGTTTCTTCACACATTTTATAAATATAACTTTTAGACTCTTAATTTACAACACTTAGTCACAATTATCATCTTCTTCCTTAGAGAACTCAGAAACCTGAGCCCCAAGTCAAATTTTAAAATGCAAATCCAGCAACAGCTTCTTAATCAGTCCCACTGGGGCCTATAGAGCTGCTAATTCAGCAGAAATCAGGAGAGCTGAAAAACAAAAAGCCAGGCTGTAGCTGTTTTAAGACACTGATCCAAAGTGACTCATAAATCAGCTTGCTATGTTCAAGTTTTAGTCTGGAAAATATTGAAAAACAGCTGTGAAAACCATACAGCCCTTTTTTCTGGCAATTCTGGTAGAGAACTAGAGGATTTATAAAATGTAAATACTAAAGACGTAATACAAACACAAGTGAAAACCATCTTTCAGACTTTCCCTCCTGCCCCACCAACAGTTTTAGCATTCCTCGGTGAACCTGGCGAGGAGTATGGCAGTGCCACCAGGAGTTTGCATGCACGGAGGACACTGGCCAATGCTCAACACTCTTCCTCCCTCCCTCCCTCCACCTCTGCTACACCAGCTCTAACAAAACCACATTCTTGCAAGTGCGGGACACATATCCTGGAAGTAAATGGAAACCTAACTTCAAAACTGTTTGTACACAAAACCATTACATATGTTTATCAGTTTTCAGTACACTGTTACCTTCCACGAAGGCAGGGTTACAGAAGATGGTATTTTTGGCTAAAATCACAGTAAAGCTGGCAATTATAGTCCGTTTACACCCCATTTTGCGAAGCCACTTCCGTAGAAAGCAGTAGCCTCATGCCACCAAAAAGAAGGGGGCAAAAAAAAAAAAAAATAAGCCTGAGTTATTTCCCGCCTTGTCCACTCTGAGGTCACACAGCCTTTCCACATTAGACACTCTCATTTTATTTCACTGAGAGATTTGAACACAAAAGGCATGAAAGAGTGGAACAGAGCTTCAAAAAACCAACCTCCTCTGACCCACTCTCCATCTGGACAAGTAGATGGATGGGCAGAGGAAGGTGCAGAGCCTAAAGCGGGCCTAGACCTCTCTGGCACAAGAGCTTTCACTCTCCTGCTTGGGAGATCTTGCGTGCATATACTGAGAACATGGTGTAATAGCTCTTGTTTTCTAAAGAGGATTGGAAAGCTTGCAATTAACTACTAGCCTTTGGCTATACCTGCTATGGACTGCCATGGAAAACACAGTAAACATATACCAATAAAATTCATAAACCATCTTTTACAATTTGTAAATGCACAGTTTGTTGCAACAATAATCCAGGCTAGTCAAACTTTTTTTGCATATGCAAAACTGGAACGCATTATAATCTTAGAGACTGCGCAATCCCAGCCCCAAGTAGTGGGGTAGCTGGAAGTAACCGATGAGGCAGCACTCTTCCTTGTTCTCTTATTAAGAGGGGAAGGAAGAAAGCCCGGGGTACTTCTAAGGCATTTGACACAAACAAAAGAAATATTTACACAAAAGGGGCCAGATCACATGGTTTGGTGACACCTACAAAGATGTAGGTACTCCTGTGAGTTTAAGAGCAAGTGACACAGCTGTCCAATGAGTAACCACAGCAGGGTTTCTTACAACAGACCAAAGCTTATTTATACAAGTGGAACTTATTTTCTCACACTTTTAAAGGAATGTGAACTTACATAAGGACAATTTACACTACCAAGGGAATTCTAATTAGAAAAACCTCTCTTGTTCTAACAAAAAATCCCTGCAATGTGTTTTATTCTCTCTCAGTAACGTAAGTGGAAAAGACAAATTTGGATTACTGCTAATGCAAAATGCTTTTTAAAGCAACTCTAAAAATGAAAGTTCTGTGATTCGTCCCCTTGGGGTTTTTTTTAGCATGCTGAAACACCTGAATTTTAACTTAACTGTGCTAAAGTAAGCTAAGCTAAGAAATTAAGCTGTGAAGCTTACCTTAGTATCAAAAAAGCCTTAGGTTTTGTCAGAAAACTTATGTCAGCGTACTGAAATAGTTCAAAAGTACAGGAGGGCTGAAATTTAATAGGAAGCAAAACCAGTTGTTGAATGTAAAGCAGATCCGGTATTTGATTCGTATGCTTCAATCACATAAACCAAAAGGAAAAAAAAAAAAAAAGTTTCTTTCCCCTCACACTTTCCTACGCCACTCCTGGAAATATTCAACTCCCATAGCCATTCCTATGCTCAGTTCCATATGGTGTCAATAGAGCCATCCACATTTCATGAGTAAAGCAGCATGACCTCCAGACGAGGCAATTGAACAGAATTAGCCACAACTAATTGAAAGTCTTCCTGTTTACTTTAAAGTCCTTATCTCAATCTGCTTTGGAAATGTAATAGAAAATTAATACGACTAATATAGAAAATCTTTGAGTGACAAGAAATGAAAACCAAATGTGAAGAGTCCCTCAGCTATTCTCAGGCTTTTAGAAAGCTCCCGTAATTTATACTTTGTCCATAAAAGTTTGTCACTGAAAGTAAATTTTCTACAGATTGCATTTCAGTACGCGTTACTGCGGGTTCAGTGAATCCGTGCCACCAGACCGAGCGGGGCAAGCTCCCGTGTTAGTACAATCATTAAAGCCAAAACCATCAGGGAATGCAGATGAAGAACTACACAAATAAAACCGAGACCAGTTTTCCCAACGCACAAATCAATATTAACTTGATGATTACTGCACGTTTTCCAAGAAAGTCACCAGAACTTTTTTCCTCCCCACTCTCAAACCACCGAGAAGCGCTCCCGGGCCCGGTTTCAGCCCAGGCGCCTATCGCCACCGCCGCCCGGGGGACGCTGTCCCGCCGCTGCCCCCGCTGACAGCTCGGCCGCCGGCCCCAGGCGCTGCCCCGCCCGCACGTCGCACCTCGCTGCCAGCACCTCCCGTTTCGCTCCCTCCACGAACCCCGCGCTGCCCTCCCCAAAGCCCGCCCGCCCGCGGACGCGACCGCGGCCCCCGCCGCGCACCTCGGCCCCCAGGGGCAGAAGATGGCGGACGGGCGCGGGGACGACACCCCCAGCCCCCCGCCCCCCCATCGGCGGTGCCCGCCGCCCCGATACTCACAGCTGAACCGCCCCCCGCGGCAGCCGCTCGGGCAGCCGGCTCAGCTCCAGGCGGCTGCAGGCGACGAGGTGCCCGGCGCAGCGGCAAGGCGCGGGGCAGCGGGCGGCGGCGGCGCGGCCCCCCAGCAGCAGCGGCGGCGGCAGCAGCAGCGGCAGCAGCACCAGAAGGGCGGCGGGCGCCCCGCGGGGCCGGCGGGGCATGGCGGGCTCGCAGCCTGCCCGCGCTCCCGTCCCTGGCGCTCCCTCCCTGACAGAGCCGGGCGCGGCGCGACCTCCCGCCTCTCAGCGCGGGTGGCGGCTCCCGCTCATGCCCCGGAGCCGCCGCCAAGGGGGAAAGGCGGTGGGATGGGGGGGCGGGAGGCGCAGAATAAAAGTAAAAGGAGAAGCGGGACAGGGGTGCGCCGCGCCGCCGGCCGCCAGCCACTCCGCAAACTTTCCGCCGCCTCAGACCGCCTCCGCGCGGCCGGGGGAGCCCCGAGCGCGGCCCGCCCCGCCGCAGCCCCCTCCCCCTGCCATGTGACAGCCGCAACCCCCGCCCGCCCCGCCGCGGCCGGGGGCGCCCGGCCCGGCCCCGCGGGGATGGCGGGGCGGGCGTGTAGGATGGCGAGCAGGGGCGCGGGTGGGCTGGCGTCGCGCCCCGCTGCTGCCAGGCGGTGGCGGCGGGACCACCGGCACCCCGGGCCCACTGCCCGCCCCGGGGGGACTAGCTGACGACGGGCCTCGCAGCACGGTTGGGCGCACGTGTGGGCCCTCGCTGCCTTCCGCGGCCGCTCTGGGGGCGGGCGGGAGCGGGCAGCGGGCCCTGGGTGCCCTGCGCGTCGCCCGCCGCGGAAGGGTGCCGAGGGTGCCGAGGCCCTGCCCGCGCAGGATTTCCCTTCGCCGTCGCGCCGGTTAGTCGGGGCAATCCAGAAGCTGCTCCAGAGGCCCCAACAGGTTCCCAGCCAAGCCTGGGGTCACCGGCATGTAAAAGGTGAGGTGAGGTTAACTCCTGCCTTCCGGGTCCTGCGCGGCTAGTCCAGACACCGTAATTAAGCCCATTATGTTCCCCACAGGATCCCAGCTCCAGAGGTTCAGGAAAGTGGGCAGGGCATACAGATTCCACATCTCTGAGGTAATCTATGTAATTTAAGTAAATACCTATTGTTCAGCTTCCATATGTAAGCCCAGACCCTGCCATGGATTCAATTACTGTAGGCTTCACACACCCCTGCTCGGCAGCAGCCGACATCACACTGCTCACGGACACTCTGCTTTCTCTCCCACCTTTATACGGTTCACCTGGAAGATTGTACACATCTTAAGACACCGAAGGAACCAGAGGCCTCAAAAGCCTGACAGCTCTGATACCAAGATTTGTAAGGCTGAAACTTTGTCGCTATTTTTATTGTTCCCATGTGTATCTCAGGACACAGGTTAAATTAAAGAAACAAAACCACATTTTTGTCAGGAATCATGAATTTGCAAGCCAAGCAGGCAAGCCCTGAACAACTACAAACATGCATGTGCTACTGTCAACATGGCTGTTCCAGGTGCATAGGGTGTGCAGAGCTGTGCAGTGTTTTGTCAGCTTGTGCTCCATTGACCACTGCTGCTCCTTAAGGAAATGACTGCAGGAAAACAAACAAACACTGCAGGAACACACATTTTTTCTACACATCAAAGCA
Source organism: Strix uralensis (assembly GCF_047716275.1). Lineage (NCBI taxonomy): Eukaryota > Metazoa > Chordata > Aves > Strigiformes > Strigidae > Strix > Strix uralensis. The sequence continues at coordinate 36,164,950 of NC_133976.1, forward strand.
AGCAAAGAAAGAAACAAGAATACAGGATAAAAATTAATTAGTATATATTTATAAGTTACTTCATATTTGTTGTAAATGAAAACTGACTTGGCAGCATTGGCGTGTCATAGCTGTTCAGTTTCTTTGCAGCCGCCTTCTTTTCAAAAATGTTAGGGTGACATTAGATCAAGAAAGTTTGTGAAACACTGAGCTGTCCTAAACAGCCAGTAGGACAGTGCCAAATTCAGATTGTCAAAGCTATCCATCATTAGCCTGTACCTGTTCCCATTGAAGTCAGTGGGAAAACTTCCTTCTGTTTCAAAAATGCCAGCATTTGTTCTAGCTGTCCAGTTGTTTCCCACCCTTGTACCAAGATACGGAGACACTTGAACACGCTGTGTTTAGGTAAAATATGCTATACTTGCTACTTTTGAGAAGTAATCAAAAATTCAAGGGGAAGACCTTCATGTTTATGTTGCTCCAGAGAATTATGGAGCACCTTACTAAAATTAAAATGGATTTAAAGTAACTAAGCCTTGTACTACAGTTCCCAGGGTGCACAGCAAAGGGCCTCTTATTTGGGAAAAGTGAGCTTGTCTTATCAGGAGTGTTGGCAAGGGCTATGATTCACTAGTAAGTGGCATCAGGGTCATTCAACTGTCCAAGGGAAAGAAAAAAGAGAAACAAAGCATTTTGAACTTATTTTATCATAGCAGTCAATAATATACATCATGCGTATGCGAACTATGGAACAAGAGAATCCGAGAAAAGAAAGCTGAAAAAAAAAGAAGAGATGAAATTGTTGAAAAGGGCAAGGGCTTCTGTTTTTGTCATTTTGAAAACCACTGATGCAGTCATGGAATACTGTGCCCTTAGAAAAACCTACTGCATATTTAGTGCCAATAACATATGAAGCTCTTCTAAATTAAGCAAGGTAAATCAATTCAGAAAATTAATCCATTTGTCTTTGCGGCTTCTTTTCTCAGAATACTCAATAAAACACTTTAAAACTGATTATATTATGAATTCTAAAATGTTTATATGCTGTACTTCAGAGTCCATGACAGAAAGTCTTTCTTCCCACAGGGAGATTTGCTCTCTTCAGAAGTCTCAGGGATCGATTCTGCACCTGATATGAATGCTGCAAGCGCTGGCAGCCCCCAAGCCCAGGGGTCTCTTCATCATTACTTTTAGGTTTAGGCTGCACCATGACTCTATATAGGCAAAGACAAATGTCTTCTTCACAGGTTTGGCTGGACTATATCTTAGACTGGATATTAGGAAGTATTTCTTTACAGAATGGGTTGTTAGGCGTTGGAACGGGCTGCCCAGGGAGGTGGTGGAGTCCCCATCCCTGGAGGTGTTTAAGAGTCGGATTGACATAGCGCTTAGGGATATGGTGTAGTTGGGAACTGTCAATGTTAGGTCAATGGTTGGACTGGATGATCTTCAAGGTCTTTTCCAACCTAGACGATTCTGTGATTCTGTGATATCTGCCCTAAGTAAGCTGATATAAAAATGAGAGGTCTCCCTCTACCCTGTTATCTCCACATGTAGCAAGGCATTTCGGCCGACTCTTGTTTGGCATCAGCATTACTGATTTGACTGAAACACCATAAAAAATAATAACACTCCCTCAGCTTTAGTTCTGAGTTGGAATAATTCCATAGTCCTGTTTTCCGTGTAGCTGCACAAGGAAGAGGATTTACTTGTGGTGGTTACAGAAAGACGGGCCCTTTCCATGGCAGCCTGAATATAGGTCAGCCTGAAGGGATGATGTTGAGGAAGGGGAAACACGGCTGCAGAGAAAAACTCTTGTAAAACTAGACCCCTCAAGCTCTCTCTTTGGCTAATGAGATTTGTTTCCTCTAGGACACTACCGAGCATAGTAGTCTGGGTGAGTTGGGGGTGGAGGAAAGGAGGTTGCATAGTGAACTGTAGACTCTTCATTGGGATGTTATGGGTTGACTCTCATGTTGTTTTTCAGTCCCTGACTATTTTAAATCAGATAAACATGGGTTTACAGATTCAAGTCCAAACATATGTTGTTTAAAATATGTTTAAAATATGCATTCGCTTCAGGCAAAAGACACACCCAGAAGTTAAGTATGATTCTTTTTACATATCATTAATGCATTGAAATCAGGCATTGCTTTCAAGTAACCTACCTCCAGAAAAGGGCGACCTTAAATCAGGCTGGTTTTAGCAGATTATTAAAAGCAATTTACCTATTGCTAAATTAAGCAAAACCAGATTAAGATGCTACACATTTTCTGTACTGAGTTAAAATTAGAACATCTTTTATAACATTAGTAACTTTAACAGGTTAATTAATCTAAATTCATTTCTTTTAGCCAGTTTTCAAAAGAGTCTCAAGCCACCTCAAGAGACAATTACATATAGTTTGTGTATTTATATGTAGTTAAATCTGCAGGATTTGTGTCAGAAGGTGTGAACAGTTACATCTACTAAATGATTATGTCCATTGAGGCCAGCCTGGGAATTTAGAGTCTCCCCATGTACTCCTGGATCACCAGGTAATCCAAATCTGTGTCTAGTATTCATTTCAGATTTTCTACTTTTCATGGGTAAATAAAGTGATTTAGGTAGTGTTCAGCAGCAAAATGTTGAAGCAAAGCAGAACAACATTGCTTATGCTCTGACACATCTCAGTTCTAATAGAGTGTGATAGAAATCAGTGGCCCACATTCCTATCAGTAAATGGCCCTGTAGTAGTATTGGCAGAGTTAATGTCCTGTCTATTTATTCCAGAACTTTCCCAGTTCCATTTTATTTCTAGTCAAAGACAATGTGTAGGACTATCTGGGAGAAGGAAATAAAGAGTTCATCCTCTCAAAATCATCACTCCGTATTGCAGGTTCCTCAATCCATTTAAAAACAAAAATAATCTTAAAGCTAACAAAACTTTTTCTAAAGCCACAGCTGAAGAGAGAGATGAACCAGTGAGACCCATCCTGCTTAAAAAACAAAAGTGGAGCAGGACATACTTTTTGCAGAGGCTGCTTGCATTCACAAAATAGCTTGCAATAGGCAATAGAAGGTTTTGCCTCAGGTACCTGTCTGGAAATTACTAGAGGGACCCACGAAAACTCCTTCCTGGATGCAAAATACCCTTTTTTGCTTCTTCACTCTGTGTGTATAAACAAGAATCTCATCTAATATCATGGAATATTTTTAATGGCAATTACTCTAAATGCAAAGGTTTCCCACCCTCCGTTTCTTCTGCCAATTGATCCTACTTTTAGTTTATAATAGCACTAAGACTTAATGACCATTTATTTCAACTTCTGTGATTAACCATTGCAATTTCACTTGCATTTGAGGAAAATAATAAAATGTTCTTAAATAAATTCCTCATAATTGTGAATCTCCTACTAGTGTGTCATAAGCGCACAGGTGCATACAGAAATCCCAAGGTGCATACAGAAATTTATTTTTGGTAGTAATTATACTTGACTTTATGTGATCCAACACTGAAACCATGAAAACCAAATTATGCATAATCTCAGTGCACTGATTACAACCAGCAAAACCATATGAACTCTTTCTGAAAACTTTGCCTAGGGCAGAAAATGTTCAGCTTTTATAGAATTCATCCAAACGGTGAGTGTTTGCCTCCATTACAAATAAACTTAAACATCCTAAGGCAATCTACATTAGTGACGATTGTTAATGTCTTCAAGCCATGTCCTGCATGGGGCTAAGTGGGAAGTTAAGTGCATGATTGGAAGGACAATTAAACAATCAACATCTACAATGCTGTAACTTCAAAGAGGAAGGAAGTTAGTTTTATGTCATTAAGGAACACTCAAGTTGAAATGTTGTCAATTTGAATAAAAATAAGTAGATGTAATTTCAGGATGGTGCTACTGTAATAAAACACCTACCAGGGCTGTTCTACTCGTTGTTTTAGTTTGTTGGGGTTTTGTGAAATAATCTTTAAAATAAGTAAACGTTTTGTGGTAAGAAAGATCAAGAAGTGGCCAAAAAGGGAATCCCAAAAGAGATGCTTTGTCAGACCTGGCAGTGGCTCTCCCAGACAGTAACATCTCCAGCTCTTCCATCCTCCCCTCCCTTGGGGTGGGGGGGTTTCTACACCTGAAGCAGGAACACATGTTCCCTTCTGCAACTGGGATGGAAGTCTCTGCCAGAGGAGAGGCATGGGTGCTTGAAGGCTATATCTGCTTACGTCATCACGGGCAGATTTGGTAAGGTTTTTGTCAGTATTTGTGGTCCCCAATGTTAAGTACTCACTGTGTTTAGGTGTGTAGCTGTCATTGAAGTCAACGGCTAAAAGAATTTCACAGTAAGAAATCAGTGGGATTCTTCTTTGAAGAATTTAGGTCTTGATTATTTTGGGGGGAAGCGGGGAACAAGCTGCAGCTGGGACTCATCTTGTGTAATTTTAGCAATTTGGAAGTTTGGTATCTATTCTAAAGCAGTTGTCTTGGCTTCTTCCTTAGTCAGTGGAGAAAGACACATCCAGAGCGTGATTACTATCTTTCTAAAATAAGCAGTTAAGGCATTTGGAATGAATCAGCATCTGGAGGGTTTTCTCCTTCTCCATTGACTAGAAAGAACTTGTGACTAGTTCAGACTAGACCATGGATTGTCAGATGATTCCCACTCTGTGCCCTCAAACATACACATTAAATAGCTAAATAGGCTCATATGTAAGCATATTTCTCAATCTTTTTCTGTTATAGGTACCTTAAATGTCATTGTAACGGTAATAAGCAAAATTTCTCACAAATATGAATTGTAGTTTTTAATTTTATTATACCTCTGTAGTAGTTTGCTTTGTTGTCTGCTGATGTAACAAGTTGTATTAAGGATTTATTAGCATTAAATCTTACAAGATTTAGTAAAATAGAGGGGAAGTGCTATGCTTAAGTGAAGCATCATGTACAAATATGAAATGAGGACCCTGTGGAAAAGGATCTAGTAGTGCATCACAAACTAAATAAGAATGGGTCAACAATGAAACATCAAAGAAGGCATTTTGGGGTATATCAGTTGGAGTTTTCTATGAGAGAGAAAGAAATAATGTTCTGATGAGGGCTGAGATGAAGTACTATATCCCATTCAGGGGTCAGATATAAAAGGAGAGAGTTGAGACAGATGGAGTGGAGTGGAGTGGAGTGGAGTGGAGTGGAAGGAGAGGGCTACAGAAAGCTAATAAGAAGCTCCGCAATTTAACAGCTCTCACAAAATGAATACCCAGTGTCGCAGCGCAGCAAGCAGCACTTGAGATTTTGCACAGAGCCATCCCATTGCCATCATTGGGAAACCAGTGAGTCATAGCAGGCTGTAGTGTCATCTGGACTTGCTCCCCCTTTTCTGCTGTCTGCTGCCTGTTGCTCTCACAGTTATTATATAAAACAAAATAAGCAAGCACTGTCCTGGTAAGAAGTTGGCCAAGCACACATTGCACCACTTCCACAGCTGCTCAAATGGTTACTTGCAATGGACTTGTTTGCCAATAAGGTCTGACTTTCTGAGCGGGAGCATCAAAGAGCAGGCTGGATCAGAGAGCAGCAAACACAGCCTGCTGATCTGGGTGGGCTGGGTGCCAGCTATAGCCCAGCAGGAGTTGCAGCAAACACCAGCACTGTGCACCAGCTGGCCAGACTGGTGAATAATGGTCTGCAACATGCTCTTTGCATTGATCTTGTTAATATGGAATTGGGAGAAACTGAAAGGGATACTGGTATGGATCCTGTTCATGGCTCTGACATTTTGTGAGAATCTTATACAAGCAAAACTTTTTATGGCCTCTTTTACATCTCTCACATTTAGGCAACACGGTTTGGGAAACCTCTGAAATGCAGATGTCACCTTCCAAACAGCCCTGTTAGCTGCCAGCTAACACTAGGGAGCTGAGCTTTTGTGCACTTCCTAATGGCCATGGCACTTCTCTTGGCCCTCAGTGACTTTGTCAAGTGGGTTTTCTGCTAGGGTAAGCTAAGAGAACCGTCAGCACAGATTTCTGTGAATGTTTTCTGTTGTGAAGTTTTTCTTTTGTTGTTTTCCCTCCCAGGTTTGCAGCCTAGTTATCTCCTCTTAGTCATTGCTCGCTTTCACTGGCCTCTCCATCCTCTCCAATCTATCAAAGACAATATTTAGCAGTGCGGAGAGCTGCACATGTTGAATCTTGAAATACTTTTCTGGTTGTGTGCTGTCATCTCCAAACAAAAGTCTTCCAGTTCAGGGACTCTCTTTGCAGTTGTGTTCTCTATTGCTGTTGCAGCTTATGGAGAGGAAATAAATAGGATAAAAGGCTGCAATGCTTTAGTGTTGCTACAAGGCAAATAGCTCAGTGTACAGTTCTCTTTGGACTGTACTGCCCTTAGAAGTAGAAAAAACAACCTTCTAGAGAGACACCAACAAAAATGTGAGCATCCTACCACATCCTAGGTGGGTAAGAAGGCACAGTACCACAATGTGGGTTATTAGGTGCCTTGGCCCACATGTACAGTGTAAAAATCAAAGCAGTAGTACCACAGGCATGATCAGGCTGGGCACAAGTCCAGTAGCAGTGATTAAGAAACCATGGCTTTCATTGAATTGCAGACACTCAATAACTGAGTTATCCTTTGAGTGATTTATAATCAGAAAAGTCTCCATAAGGTTGGCTAAGCTACTCTACAGTATGAATTTCCCAATTTTGTGGAAAATAAAAAAAGCTAGAAACTAAAGTAAACAGAAAGAGGTTTACTGATCATTTTAAACTTTGAGAAAATTACATCTTATTTCAATCATAATGAAAAAAAAATCCACCACTAATACACCATGTTATCCACACTAATATTTTTCATTCTGTTTTTTTGTTTAAAAAAACCTGCTAATGAAAAACACAAAATTACTTTCCTAGAATTCTGATAAAATCATACACACACTCACCAAGTACCACATGTGAGTAATATTTCAGTTATCCCACTGATGTCACTGAGATGGAATTAAAAGTGCTGAAATTTTCAATGATGGATATTTCACTGCAGCTGTGAGCAATGTTTTCCTCAGAGACTGTAATCCTCCCGGGGCAATGTTAAACCCTTGGACTTGCATCTTATTAGTAAAATAATACAATTTTAAAATAGTATCAAAAGAGATCTAGCCAACAAATTTAGCCTTGTGTGTATTTCTGTTCATATATAAATTAATCTCTTAAATTATAAATAATGTGCTTTTCATACATATATATGGCTGTGTGTCATAAAAAATAAACCATAAAGTATGTTAAAATAAAATCAACAAGAAGAGGGCATTCAGAGTTGAAACTAAAACCATAATCTCTTATATGGCTTTTGAATCTGTGTCATTGTCTAAAAAATGGCAACAATTAAATACAAAGTGGTAGGATTTTTTAAAATTTTTAAGTGTAGCTGCCTGACTTCTTTTGCATTTTAAATCTCTTAAACTTACTCTAATGCTTTCCAAATACTTCATTCTCTAATTTATGTTCTTAAACAGATGTTTTTAAATTAGGTATATATTTAATTATAAAATATGTTGGAGCAGCTCACACAAGTGAATAATTCTACCAAAGAAGCTACTACTGACTACTTTGCAAACACAAACAACCCTCTATTGTTGCCATCATTATTTAGTGTCATACACTGATCTCCAGAGCTGTAATGGACTATTGCAAAAAGCCCTGATTCAGAAGAAGGTTTGGACACAAAACAGAAAGACTAGTGGGGTGGATCATGAGAATCCTCCCTGACCAGAGCCCCTTCATGAACTAGGATCTGAGTGTGCAGACTTCTGGCGAAGCAGACCTGACTGAAGTTGTTGGGAAAGTAATTACAGCTGCAAGCATTCAGTAAGCATGTGTGGCCCAATGCCGTCTCTAGCACTACTCTGTCAGCAAATCAGATGTGCCTGAAGAGCCTTTAGCCTGTGGCCTGAGGACCTTTCCATACCCATGGACAACTTCAAGTGGGGAAGAGTGGAGTGCAGAGTATCCCTGTGAACGGTTCCTCATACCATTTTCGCAAGCAGCGGTGGCTTCAGATTTTCCCATCCACATTGCTGCCTGCTCAGACCTGCCCTTACCACCCTTTCCACAGTGTGAGCACAGCTGCTTGTGGTGCCTTACAGGAAGCCAGATTGTGATTTTTTTTCTTGGAATTATTTTTAACCTGGCTCTGTTTATTCATTTGGTTTGTCATTTGGCCCCACAAATGATGCCAGGTGCCATGATATGAACCAGGGAACAAGCGGAAAGGCATTAGGGGTCCTGGGTGCAACTTAAGCTGTTGTTACCACAGAAAACAACGTATCAGTAAATTGTGGCCTGAAGAATCTCATTTAATGTGGTGGTAAATTCAGGTTTTGGGCACTGAGTCTGAGATTAGAAACATCACAGTCCCTTGAACTTAGAAAACCTCACTTGGCTTCTTCAAATGCCTTCAATATTTTTCCATAGATATCCTTGTTCTTGAAACTGCTGTCTCAAATGTTGCCTCCCTCTGGTGAAGGGAACTTTAATCTGGATCAGAATGGATCTATCTGTAGCTCAAACAAAGCTAGTATAAAATCTTAAAGATAGCATTAAACATCATACTGTCCAGTTTGGCAGAATGAAATTGCATATTCACACCTGATCTGGCTCCAATGTGCACTTCCATTTACTCCAGTAATGCGCAGGTCTGATATTAACGATTATGGAACCTGCAGCACAAGAAAACAAGCTCATTTTCATAAGCCTGGCAGATACTCATATTGCCAGTAAAAAATGCATAGGGGCTCAAAAATTGAAAAATAGTTGAAAGCAAACCAGACAGCATGCATCAGTGCTACTTTAAGTTCTTCTTCCATTCCTGGTGCTGTAAAAGCTTGTCTAAAGCCACAAAGTTTGCATGTATGCTACAGTTATTTAATGCACATTTTTTATCCTGGTTTCTTGATTTGGATTACGTGCAGTTAATGCTCAGGCCCCTATTTTTATATTGTACATGTAAATTCATATATACACACTTCTGTATCTATATATGCACACAAATATATTTTATATATATTTCAACTTTCCGCACACATGATTGTTAATGTCATGTACTGCATGCTTTTTTGTCAGGAGGAGTACAGTAGGTTCCAAGCACAAATAGTGTAGCCTTTTACTGAGACTATCCATGGCAGCCTCAGGCTCAACCACCTGGCAGGAAAACCTGCAAATCCTGCTGCACCCCACAGTTTTCTATGACTTGTAGTGCTGATAGAAATATCCTCTCTGCTGAGGCGTTGGAAGTTCCCAGATGAAGAACCTTTGCTTCAGTCTTTCGAACTCACAAATTGTTATACAACTGCAATTTTCAGTCTCTTTGATGCTAAACTTGGAATATGTGTTTTTGCCACACATACAATAAATAAACATCAAGTAAGGGGGATAGCACTGGGGTTATAAATAAAACACAATGGGTGTTTTATTGCATGACTTTAAAGAGGTTGGCATGTCTCCTCATGAAAGAAAAGGCTGGTCATTACTCCCCATCAGAAAGATGCTGTTCTGTCCCATAGTTAATAGTACAGTGCTATGTCATAGAGTCTAACAATGACCTTAAACACTGTCCTGCAGCTGCCATGGATTTGGTGAATTGTCCTGGGAACATATTTGTCCATTCTAGGAAATGAAGTAGAGCACTCAATACACCGCATCACGAAATCTGATTTATTTGTGGTTTGGTTTTTTGTTGTTTTGTTTGTTTGTTTGTTTGTTTTTAAATTGATCTGTCACAGATCAGATTTTTAGCTGGAAACTTCAGGAAAGACCAACAAAGGGTCTGGAGAGATACTGGAGAAAAATGTCCTGTAGGATGTCAAGGCTTGTATTCCTTGTTTTCATTTGTGGTCTCAAAGAATGGGCAAAAAGGGGTTTATGTATATTTATAACTGGCAAAGACTATAAACACAGCAGAGGACAGCAAATAATAAATGCAACCTGGAGATATTAGAAATAGAGACGAGATAATTTAGGCCTCCGTTCTGCAAACAGTTATACACATGCTTAATTTTAGGAGTATGAGTGGTCCTGTAATTCCAGCAGACTACTCCCATATCTAAAATCACACAAAGATATGAGTGGTGTTTTCTGAAGCAGATTAATTGTACAAAAAGTTAAATCAATACATATAGTGAATTGTAGTCTGAAGTTTAGATTGCAACAAAAGAGAATACTTAGAAGGCAAGAAAATTAACACAAAAGTAGGTGTACAGGTGAAAGATCAGGGAAGTACATTTCTGAGCTTACTATGCAGCACAGACAAAAGACTCAATCCGGTTGCACCCAACGGGACATTTGACATTTTCCTTTCATTAAATTCACATGAAGATGTGCGCGAGACAAGCCACTTAAAAGCTAAGAAGCCTTTGCAAATGATTATGTTTATCTGTAAGAAAGAAGCATGTGACATTGAATAATAATTATAACTGGCCTTTTAAAAAGGTATTTATTTGCTCTTTATTGCTTTTTGAGGTTGCCTTAGACTGGGAGATGTAAGAAACTTTCAGGAGCCATTTCCACTGCACGGTGCTAATTAGAGCTCGAAGGAATCTTTTAGCACGGACTTTCGCAAAGTGCGGGGCAGTCTGAGCGGCTGAATGCCCTCAGTAACTTGCCGTTCAGGGGCACCAGGGAGCGGGGGGGGGGGTGCCGGGGACCCGAGCGCAGGGATCGAGCGGCCCCGGCCGGGCGCGGGGGTCTCGCCGAGGGGCGACAGGCTCCGGCTGCGCCCCCGCTGAACCCCGCGGGGTGGCCGCTGCCTGCTCCTGGGAGAAGAAGAAAACCCCTCATTAAAGTGTTCAGCCAGACAGTATAGATAGGCGATAAACGTGTTACTAAGCACTTTTTCCGTTCTGAAAATAATTATATTTGTACAATTAAACACACTTCAGGTATTAATCACTTTTGATTTTTAAAACACCATTACCGTATAGCAGCGAGTAACTACATTCCCTTTACTTGGAAAGACTTACTCAAGGACCTTCACTATTTAAAAGCTGATTAATCAGCATATTAAAGGCCACTAATCCTTCTAGAAAGCCCCTTGGTAATTACTTTTTCAGGCCATTACTGGCAGCTTCAAGTTTGTTTATTCCTCTGAGCTCGGCACACCAAAAAGCTTTCAGTATGGCGAAATATTTGCACCTTTTCGTGTTAACTGAAAGAGGTAATAAAGATGTGTTTTAACCAAACAAACGAGAGACCTGTTGTGAAGTCTCAAGAGGTTTATTGCTTAAGAAAGAAAAAAAAAATCTTTTAACACTTCTCTTTAGATGTTATTTCACCTTTAAGTTAATTAAAGATGACTAAAAAATACTGAAAGGAAACAGAATTGAGGAAATTAGACCCAGAAAAATTTTGAAGTCAATGGGATGGTTGTCACTGTTAGGATTTTTAAAAACTGTAAAATTGTAAAAAACTTTTTTCTTCTTAAGGAATAGAGCAAAATAGAATAAAACCAGATACATTTACGTACTGAAGGGAGGCATGATAAAACCAATTGCACTTGAGGACTGCAAGGGCTTGACCCTAGTGGGTTTAAAGGGAACCTCTAGTAAGAATTATTGAGGGAAAAGATTATTATGAAAAACAATCCTGTATCTGGTTGTGCTGGTAGTAAATTGCCAAGGAATGTATTAATCAAGTGTTTTACTTTCCACCATTCTACCACTAAAAGGGGAGGACCTTGTTTAGGGGAACAAGGTTTTGCATTTTAACAATGAGAAAAGAACACACAAACTTTTGGTAATAGACTCTTATACAAAAGAAACACCAATTCAAATGCAGCAATGGATACCAGTTAAGGAACTTGCTGTGCTTCAGTTCAAACTAGTTTATTTCCTTGTTTCATGACCAAATATCCTATTGATCAGACAGAAGATCATGCCCGGGAAACAAATAGGAGACAGATCATAAACCCCTCAGCCTGGAGGATGAATTGCAAATATGCAGATGCCCATTTGCTTCACAAAGGTTTTGTGAATGCTCAGACTTTTGAAAGGATGGAACTCATAGCAAGACTAAGGCCCATGTGCTTTAGAGCCACTGATTTCATAGGAAACTTGTCAAAGCTGAACAAAAAAAATACAATTCTTCCATCAAACTTATTTTTTGCCTTCTTAGTGAAATAAGCAATAAAGTAACTTCCTTTGCTGTTTCTGAGCTGAAATTCAGTAACTGAAGCACTAGGACATATTTTTTTTCAAACTAAACAAGACCCATTCTCCATTGCCTGCAGAATAAATGTGGTAATTTTCAAACCAAGGCAAGACAAATGTGTAAAATAGCTTAAAAAAGGGCTTTGTAATGCATGCAAACCTAATTACAGATAGTCTATTGCCTCTCCAAAATAAACACATAATAAAATAATAAGTAATAAATATGTAGTAATTACTTCATACCTGTGTATAATAAATCACGTATTTCAGTGCAGTGACTGATGGCGCTCTCTGGGAATCATGTAGCCTGTGGAGGTGTAAATTAATTTCTGGAATAATTTTGTCAAATTTCAATAACAAGAGAAGGTTGTGCTTTGTTTGTGTTTCGATTAAGTAGGTATTTTGTGATTCCTTGATTCACAGGAACAAGGAAAGCTAGGGTCAAGCTTAGAACCTGTTCCTCACTGTGCCCGCGTAGCCCCTGAAGCATGGCCATGCAAGCTGGCTGCCACATGCTAAGCCCCCCAGCAGCTCTGAGTTGCAGCCAGTTATCTGTGTCTCAGGCTTTGAAACAGGCATTAACTCTTCCTTGGATTTCCAAGGGAAAATATATGGGGTCAGCAGGGGAAGCTCCTGTGGCTAGCAGATGGAGCTCCCTCTCCTTCTGCTTTCCTTCTCTAAAACTTTGTGTTATTCAAAGGCAGGAGCTTCCACAGAGTGAAGAGATGTAAGGTCATGGAGAGACTATTGATATCTGTGGACAGATCCAATAGGTCTCAGTTCTTTCCCTTACATAAGCAAAAAAGCCTGTTTTAGCCTCAGGCAAAATGGATGTTACAAGTTGATCAAAATTTTATGTACAGAAAAGTAAAATCTGTGTTTGCAAAATAATTTTGAAAGGGAACTACTGATGTCCTCCTCCTCCTTCCCTTCCTCACTACCTCCCTCTTTCTCTCCCCCAAAAACCTAAAAAAAAAAAAAGCACATACTTAAAAGTGATGTATAGAACAAAGTCACCCTCAGAAAAAAAAGGCAACGAGAGTTTATTTCTGCTTTAAGATAAGCAAGGACACTGTTTCACATATATTCTCTAGATTACGAATCTGGTAAATTCAGCTTCCCTTCAGTCACATAAGAATGGCCTCAGCACAGAGTCCTAGCATGTAAGTCAAAACTCAGTTTTCAACTCTGCTATTGACTTCAAATACACCTTTGAATAAGTGACTTAGGCCCACAGAAGCAATCAGCTACTATAAATTAAAATTAAATTCCTAATCCCAAGACTACTGTTATCAAAATCCTGCCTAGGTTTTGATTGCTGGAGTTCTCTAGCGCTCACTGCACACTGCCTAGAGTGGCGTGCTAAGAACAGTTACTTATTCTGCAAGCAGTTAATTCACCAAGCAAGGATTCAGAGATTCTTAAAGAATATAGATACTTGTAGACAACCATCTGCAGCCAACATTTGAAAAACTTGTGATGACTTTCTTAACCATTTCCCTGTATCTGTCAGCACTCCATTGATTTCCTCATTTGGTTGCTGTAAATCTATTTCAATGTAATGCAAACACTAATACATATATAAATACTTTACTCTGTTTTAGTAAGGGATGCTCTCACACTATTTGTTTCCACCTCTGGAAGAAGAAGGAAAAGTGCTAGCTGCCTCCAACATGACCATCAGAATTGTCTTGAGGATTTCATGGAATGACCCAGAGAAAATCCTCCCTTAGCACTAATGCAGAGTATGAGGTCTGGATTGGAGGTGTTTCCAAGATGCTGTTTTTGAAGAATGCACATCTTAATACCAATCCTTTTTCAGAGAAAATACAAACAGTCCTCACTGCACACTGTTTGTAACTCATCCCCACTGAATTAGTATGAGCTCAGCATATACTTCTTTGAACAGGTTTGCCATAAGGGAACCTCTCTCCACAGTTTAAGAAGAAACTAATGAACAGTTCTGGGCCTTATCCCTCCATTTGAGTTGTACATACAAGTTCCTTTAGAAACTATTACCTGTTCTCTGTGAAAGCCTTTCTTGACTTGCTGGGGCCAGACACTAGCAGTATACAGATGTTCTAGGAAGCCATCCTTTTCCTTCATGCCATCATGGTTTTACAAGTCTTCTTTTACAGTGTTGGGTGTCACTGATCATTGAGAATCTTGTTAAATTCAGATCCTGGCCTTGGCCTAACTACATAAGAGAAGACTGATCACTGATAACTCCCCATTGCTTCTTGCCTTCTGCAGGGCAATCTGTCATGCGTCTCCCATGTTGTCTGTTCCAGTGCAGCTCAGGATTTTACGTTCTCCTATTCCTTGGGGGCTGTACCCTGATCTGCTGACCTGAGTACATTGGCCTTGGATCTTTGGATCATTATTGTCCCCTATCATTTACTGCTTTTTTGTACTGTCATTCATTCTTCTGCTAGTGTGAAACAAAACCATTGTTCTTTGATGCATCCTTCTCTGAGGTCCCTCCTTGTATGGTTGATAACTACTGTGACGCTCTATGATGTCTTGCAACTCTGTCTTCATTTACTTTCAAAGCACCTATTAGATGGTAATTTGTGCTTAAGTTCCCAACTGACACTCACTGATTTGTGTTCTACCGCGGGGCATGGAGGTCTGTTGTCTCAACAAGTCAGGTTCGCTATACATCTTTAAAAGATCAAAAGAGAGACTCTGCCTGAATTTCTGTGTAAGCTGAGAATCAGTGCACACAAGTAGAAATGATGATAGGGAAGTGCGAAGAATCAATAAGAAACTCTTGGTTAGTGTGGTGTTATGGTCTCAACACAATCAGAGCAACCACTTGACAGGCTTTATAAGCATCACAGGCATTTTTGCCTGTGACCTTAGTTTTGCTCTCCATTCAGCTCACTTCCTAGAAAATGGAGCACTAATCTGTTGATATCTTGTAATTTCTGTAACTTTTAATAATGAAAATATCAATTACAGATCTCCTGGTTCTGTTGATTGCTGGGCTATGAATATTTTTTCATAGATCTGCGTGGGCTACTGATTTAGCATTTCTGCTTGTGAAGCAGCTGTTCCCCCAGCTCATTTCAGACATATCTCTTTCTCCACGTGTGATGAATGCATTTGTGCTGGTTTCCAAATCCTCTGGAACTACTGCTTTATCCCTGCCTTTTTAAACAAAACTACATCTTGCAGCTCTGTCTATAATAGGGACTAACTTCCTGAGGCGTTTGCTCCTTGAGACATTGCTAGCTCTGGAATATGAACTTCTCTACCATCTGTCATTCTCAACACTCTCAAAAGAGAAACAAAGGTATTACATTTTGCATATATTTTCTGTTTTATAGAGCTGGAAGAATACTTGTCTCCAGAAGGCATGCTTTGATGTGTATCTCTGTCATTAGTTACGCTTTCAGTGAGTTGTACCTTATCCTTGCAACATAATGCTAGCTCTCAGTAACATGAATTGTTCTTAGTCTTGCCACATGCAGCGTTTTCTTTGTGATGGTTACTGGTGATGAGACATCCCATTAACTCATCGCTTTCCAGAGAGCATGACCATGGGTTTTCATGCGGTGCTAATGCTGCTCCTGGCAGTGCAGTTCTAGCTGTCCTGTAGGGATTGTATACATTGGGACTAATGCTTTGCTTATGTTCTGTTCTTGAGTGTCTGTCTGCTTTTACACTGCATAATTAATTGCCTGAAGGGATACATTGATTTCTCATAGGTAATTGCAGTATCTGGAAAGATACATCACCACAGTCTGGTTTTGGTTTGTTGTTTTTTTTTTTGTTTTTTTTTTTTTTTTTTTTTGTGTTTTGTTTTTTTTAATTTTTTATTTTGGGCACTGCACTCAAGGCTTTCTGTGTCTCACTGTCTAACTGGAATCTGAACATAATTTTTCCCCAGTTTGCTTTCAGCCTGGTATTTCTACCTTAGCACCTGTGTAGGCATCTGCTGAAGCTTGATGCTGTGATCATGGGTTGCTTCTCTCCAGACCTCTCTCCTCCAGTAATGAGAGTGTTCCCAGCTGTTGTCTTGATTCATGGGAGTCCCCTTGATGCCTGCTTCAGTTTACAGTGAACACCTTCTGGGGTTGGGATGATGCCTGTTGGCATTCATACCAAGTGTTACCTGCCAAAAAGTGTGGAAAAGGTTGTCAGATGGTGGGGTGGCTCATGTGGCCTGACAAACAAGAACCCATTCTTGATGAGAGCTGGTTGGGAATTTTCCAGTGAAACTTGCTTTATTGGAAAATACACAAACTGGTATGTATTGACCAGGTGGCATGTCTGGTCAAAACCAAAGGCAAGAGACTTACCACAGAATAGTCTGGCTGGTAATGCAGCAATGTAGAAGAATATCATTCATACCCATGCTTTGCACAACTAGTCCTTTGCGCAACCCTGTGGATGTCTTAACCACAGGATCTCCGAGTACTCAGTCACACCTCACAGTCCCTCATGCTGCAGCTGCTCAAATTTGTATAAGCAGTTCAGGAACTTAAATCTAGAGCTGTTATGCTATGCTTACCTCTTGCAGCTACTGGCTGCTCTCCTATCCTCTTAATGTTTGTTTCGATCAAAAACTCCATGCTGAAAATATCCCCTTTAAAAGCTTTTCAGTAAAAGTTCATTTTCTTTCTCAAGAAAGATCTGAAACTATATGTAATTTTCTGGAAATCATTTAAAAATACTAAAGATCTAAAAATCCTGCATTAAGCCTATCAGTGCCCTCATCACTAGATGCATTGCTACTTTCTAAATTCCTAATATGACATTAAGATATAATGGAGTTCTGGTTTTCATACTTTTAATATAGGTAATTTTTTTTCTGTTCTTGTTTTGCTTTCCACATTATGGAATTGTATCATCCTAGCCAAGACATTTGCAGTTAGTCTGTCTCTGTCTTGCCTTCCTTTATCCTTGCTTCTTCTCTAGGAATAACTTCAAATTGGAATTTGAGGAAGGAAAGTTTGCTCCTTGATTGAAACAATTGGTGTTATTTTTACAGATCAAGAAATCATCTCATTCAATAACAACAATATTTGTTAATGTCATAGCTTCCAGACTGATCCATAATACTTTATTCTTACATAAATGATGTATTTATAATATACTTTCTCTATCATCTTCTAGAATAAGAACTGATGCTAACAGAAGCTCAGAAAAACCAAATACAGTGAAACTTTTGAATCATGCGGTAAAATATTTTCTAATTCCAGAGGAAAGTGGCAGAAATGCCTTTGCTGTGGTATATGAAACTGTAACACACAGAAGTAATGATTCAATTTTCCATGCAGGATATGCTTCCAGGACTTTGCTGCAGCTTTCCAGGAGTAGCTGCAGTTCTCAGATGGAACTGGCAATTTTCATTTTTTTATATTTTTCTGGTTTTGTTGTTTCACTTAATGTAAAATGACTTATTCCAGAAAATAAAATACTGTCTCTTTTTCTCTGGAAAACATAACACTTCATGTTTTCTTTAAGTTTGGAAACACTGAGCTCTTATTTGAACTTAATAAAGGGGAATTTCTGATACTGACAGAGAATAAGTCTGTGGAAACACCTTTCTCTCTTCAGTAATCTTTAAGGATTTATATTGCCCAAGATACTCAATACTTTCAAAGTACCATTAGCATTTTCACTTTTCAGATCTCCATTTGTGCAAATGTGAGAAAACGAAAGAATGCCTTTTTCTGGTTTGCTCCTTTGCCAGATTTCAGTGCCTCTTTGCTTCAGCTTGTTCTTTTAGCTCTGTTTGCCCATGTAACTTAAAACCAAAATGGAAGTGAATGATTTGAAAGAAAGATATTTGCTTAACAGCTAGTGGCTCCAGCTAAAAAAATCTAGTGTCCTGTTCCTCTCACACATTGGGTGAGGCAGCCCAGGTTTGACTGTGAAGTTTATAAAGCATTTTTAGTTTAAAGTAGATACTTTTTTGAGTCTTTTGTTGAGATTTTGGTAATGGTTTTGGTGGTTTAGCCTGTGTTTTCCTAAAGAAATGAAGTTTAGAGGATTGAGAAGTCCTGCATTTTTATCTGTCAGATCATCCCCTACCATTTTTGAACCTACTGTCAGTTTTAACCAAGACAGAGGACCAGCAGGTTATATGCCACTAAGTTTCCAGAAAATAGACAGAAAAAGAGAGGGACCATTCTGAATGGAATGAAGAGAACAGTTGAGGGAGTAGTTTACATTTAGTAGATATGGGAGAACAGGGCAATGCTGTTAGACACTGTTAGACAGCACTCTGATCTTCTGAGATGTAGAATGTGGCATTTGCCTTCCTCAGCTTAGAAAGTTACAATATGTTCATCATAAGCATTCATGGAGTTAGACTCCACTGATGTTTCTGACAATCTCCACTAATCATAAGGAGCGCACTTTTGGCCCTACTTTCCCTGCTTTAGTTCACATTGCAGATATATTCCAGGAATGCACTCGGGAGGCTCCAACTGTTTCATGGGCATTCAGTGCACAGGCCCAGACTAGAAGTAGTCCAAAATTAACACCTCTGAAATACGTACAGCACCAGGTTGCATCTAATGGTCCATACTACTTGTTCATGGCATGGAAGTAGAACACAGGTTTTTCTTTAATAAATGATTGCAAAGTTATCCTTTTTGTGCTTTATGTCTAGATCATGTCAATTTATGAGCAATGTGTAATACTGTTCTGCTGTGTTCAGGCAAATCAGTTGTAGTTAAACTCTCAGTACTGGGGTATTTTCCTATTTTCTATTGCTCTGCTGCAATTGCTATAGCCACAGAGGGTGTGTTAAAGTAGTCCAATTAAAAAGATTTTAACCACCTTCTCTTGTCTAAATGAATTTTATGGTGACAAATTTGAGGTCCATTTATTATAACTCTTCCACTATTGATACTGTAACAGAATAAAACCAAATTATTCTAGTGTCAACAGTCTTTGATTATGATGTGGAAGAGACTTTCCCACCATAAAAAGTGTGAGATTTGTTATCTCCTTCATTCAATAAGAGACCCTGGGGGGTTTTGCAGAGCTGATTTTTGACTGTTTGAAATATTTAACTTGAGTGTGATTCAAAGCTACACACTGAAAGTAGAAGCCTAAATTTGTTACAGTTAACATATCTTAAAGGAGTTATTCAAATCACTTATATTAGCCTCCATTCTCATCCAAGGAACATATGATGGAGAAGGACTGTCTAGCTCACAAATTCCGTTCCCCTGCATGCAACTGAATGTAGATTTACTCAGTCTTTAGTTTCGAGTCCTCAAATAAAATTTCATAGAGTTGAATGTTTAGGCTCTTGAGAAATTGGTGGTCTGAACTTTCTCTTATTTATATGACAGAGATGCAGATGCATAGTTGTCTATGTATATATCCACAAGTCTTGTATGATCCAGGCATGGGTCACCAAAGCTCTTCTTGTTAGTTACTGCCACTGGCAGCATGACGTCAAGGTATATCACATGCAGCACTGGCAGCTCTGTGCGCTGTGCCTGCATGTATCCTAACTTCAACATGTGTGACTCGTGGATCCTATTCATACTACAGCTTGATGTATGCTGTGCAGTGGGAAAACCCCTACTTTCAGGTTCTCTGGTGCAAATTTATACTGACTCCACACATTTCAAAAGAGGAAAAGAGTTGCCAGTTCAATTTAGAGCAAAATCTGGTTCTTTGCCCTTGGAGTGATAATAGAATGGCTCATGTTTATAAACTGTTGTTTGGAAAAGTCTGTTGCATTAAAGATTATGTTACATAAAGTGTGAGTAATGTTCTGCAGATACCAAATACCCCCATGGGCTAGTTAAGGAAAACTAGTCAGCAATTCAAGCAACATATTATTTTGACATAGAAGATCCACTGGTAGAAATGACAGAGATAAATAGCTATCCAATTCACTTTTTTCATCATAGAGCTTTTATGTTTCCCCTGATTAAAATGGGAAGGGTTAAATCACTGGCCTTGAAAAATAATTAGAATGAAAAAGAATTTAGGGAGAAAATTATGAAAATAAATTATTTTGATGATCTGTTCTGAAATCTTCATATATTTCTCTATTATTTTCCAGTTTTCATTACTACTTTTTCCTGGAATAAGTTCACTTGACTGTATACCTTTGATGAGCCTATATTGCTCTCACTGATACAATAAATAGTCAGAAATATTGGAGACCAAATTCATCATCTAGACTGTTCGTTTCACTTGCCCAGTCCATTTATGTGGCAATCACCACATGCACATTATGTGGTTACAGTTAAACAAACAAGATTCTCTCTACATCAAAACATATGTTCAATTAAGCTTGCATTTTAAAATAAATGTGTTAATATTTTATAGTTTTTTAATTTAATGTGGGTTTAATCAGTTAATAGCTCCAATAGTAAAAAAGAGATAAATATACATGGCAAAACTGGTTAACATGAAGTCATGAATACTTTTGGAAACTGGCTTTGGAAACATGGAGTATATTGTAACTGAAATTGTTCCTGTGTCACTCACATCATTTTCTCTGAAAATGAAAGCCTTAAAAAACCTCAAAACATAGTAGTTCCTCCTACCTGAATAAAATAGACTTAATCTTCATCTCTGTACATCCTCTGGTACAACCCTAAGAAATGGTGTGTGAAGCTAGTCCTGTATTTTCCATCTCAGGAGGCAGTACAGTTCTGATGAGATAGAGTCAAGTCTGTCACTGAAACTGTTTCTGGACTTTCTGCATTGTGAACTGGAGTAAAGGACTTAAACCATTGGAAAAAATGTTGAAAAGGTAAAATAAAAAACCTCTCCTCATATTCTGTATTGTTTTTCCATCTTAATTTCTAGTCTGTAATCTACCATATTTCTTCTGCCCTTGTCTCTCCTAAAATCCATCTTCCCCTGTCAGCATGACCCTATCTTCCTGCATGTCATTACCATGCTTCTTTACTTATCTTCTATTGTGGTTAGTTTCTGAAGTGTAGAACCTCTTAAAATATCATCTGTATGCATTTTGTACTGGATGCTGCTTGTGGGTTCCCCTGCATTCCTTTAGGTTTCAGCTGCTGCACTGTTTTTCTTTCAGGATATTGAAAGATAATGTCTGATTCCAGCCCTCTTCACTTGGGAAAATATTTTAGTAAGTCGAGTTTCCTAGTTACTCCAGATCAAGTGTCAGAGAAGCACTTATATCACAAACTCTTCAAGACCCAAATATCCAACTCGTAGGCAGTTAATGGAATGCCAAGTGAGAGCAAAGCAATCTGTATTTATCCTTTTGATTAGTGTGCACTTTCGTAAGAAACTGGATTGAAAGATAATTCATTTTATCAAATGGATTTTCAAAACATCTAACACTTCTTATTTCAATGTGTACAGAAGTACCTGGATTTTTGAAGATTTCCAACATGTCAAAGGCCTTACCGAAAATAATGAGAGCGGGTAGGCACTGACCTATCTCGATAAATTTTTCACTTTCTTTTAGACCCTTAAGATTTTGAAAATCGGAATTTGGATCTTCCAGTAAAGCATATTTGACCTTATGACTATTGGCTTATATCCTTGTAAACTGGCAAAAATATTTTAAATATTGTTTGCAGTATTTTGAAGGGAAATATGATGTTTAAAACAACGTTTCAATGATCAGTGTTTTCAGTGTTTGGAATTATTTCCAAGACCAAAAAGGCATACTTAGAGGTGCAGTCCCAGATTCATATCAGAGCCTAGACTCCATGTCAAATATTCTGAGTACTTGGAGAATATTGAAAGGACTTTCTTGTTCTTTGTAGTAGTATAGATTTACATTTCTTTCCTATGCAGTGCAACAATGCTATTTTAAAGGAAGAACAACCAGAGATTCACTAATATCCAAAATGAACATGAAATATGAACTGGCAAAGTCTGTTAAACAGATGATAGTGCAACTATATATTTTACTTAAATGCTGTCACTGTATGTACTAGACTCCTGTGTTTAATTCATGAAAACATTAATTACAGTGCTAAACTTCTCCTGACAGGCAAAGTATAACAGGTCTTCAAATAATAAAACACACCTAATTTCATCTCAATTCCTTTTCTGTAAACAAATGCATGAGTGTGTCTCCAGAAGTACACAGTCTCATCTACATGGAAACCTAAATATTTAAAATTAGTATCTCTGTTAAGGGGGAAGGTTACTATGGAGGGACTTGATCTACAGCTGCTGTTTAATACCAGCCAACTTAAACCTCATGCCAAAAATGTCTAGTGTTTGTTTTCTTTTGTGAAGAAGCAGATGATTGTCCAGATGATATCCAGATGATTAAAAGGAAGCTGAATCTGTATCCTATCAAAGTCCCTCTGAAGTTCATCCATAATTTCTCCTTTCTCCCACTGTATATACTTCTTTCATGTGCAAAAAGTTAAAAAAGTTTCAGACAAACCAGAGACTATTCATTAGACAAAGGAATACAGTAATGTACCAAAACTAAATCTCTACAGTACAATTCTAAGTGATCACTATCCAATACAGTAAATATATTCCTTGCAATGACAATTATCCTGTGTCTATCCTACTTCATAAATGACCCCAGAAACAGCAGCTGATATAAGTATCTTTATGGTCTAGGCCCACATTTGTAATATTTTACTATTAAACAAATAATAGTACATTTGTAGTAAATTTGTTGACAAGAGAAATCTTTTTTATGCAGTATGTTTTCAAAGACCAAAACCTTCAAATCATGTCAAAGGCATGAGATTTCTGCAGTTGAGAACAGATTTTTTAAAAAAATTATTTAAACATTATTTTTAGGGACCACGACACTAAGTTAGCACCTTAGAATACCCCCTGAATACCTTCTGTGCAGGATAAGCACATATCATTTGTATTTTTATTTTATGAGTTTTAACAAATTCCACTTCAGAGTTCTATGTAACTTACAGGACACACTAATTTTATCCAAGTTTAGTTTCCTTCAGTGTAGATAACTACACTATGCCTCCTTTATTGAAATAGGCAATTTTTGAGTATGGTTCATCTCACCTGTTTTAGACAGTTACTTTAGGATGGGATAAATCACTCTTTTGATTATATTGATTATATAGACAAGACTGTAAATTATTATTAAGGGAGCTTAAGCATATAGATGTCCCATAGAAACCTCAGTATGATCAAATGATAGGTTTCAATGCACTCTGCATCCTGTCTTCCATCACCTGACCTCACAGGAGAAGGAATATAAAAAATATTCTTCACAAAATTTAATGAGCATCTCTCAAATGGGTAAAGGCTGAGAGAGCTGGGACTGTTCAGCCTGGAGAAGAGAAGGCTCAGGGTGGTCTCATCAATGTGTACAAATATCTGAAGGGAGGGTACAAAGAAGAGCGAGTGTGTCTCTTTTCAGTGGTGCCATGACAGAGCAAGAGGTGATGGGCTCAAACTGAAACACAGGAGTTTCCCTCTGAACATCAGGAAACACTTTCTTACTGTGAGGGTGACAGAGCACTAACAGAAGTTGCCCAGGGAGGTTGTGGAGTGTCCATCCTTTGAGACATGGTCCCGTGCAAATGGCTCTAGGTGGCTCTGCTTGAGCAGGAGGGTTGGACCAGATGACCTTCAGGGGTTCCTTCCAACCTCAATTATTCTGTGATTCTGTGATGTTACATTTGGATTCTGTTAATGATATTTAAATAAGGATGTTGTTGATTTCAGACTGTCTAAATAATATGTAGGATTTTTGAGGGTGCAATTTTTCTTTACAGAAAGTCCTGTTATCCCTCAATTTATGCTCAGAATCATCTAGGTTGGAAAAGACCTTGAAGATCATCTAGTCCAACCATTAACCTAACACTGACAGTTCCCAACTACACCATATCCCTCAGCGCTATGTCAACACAACTCTTAAACACCTCCAGGAATGGGGACTCCACCACTTCCCTGGGCAGCCCATTCTCATCCTCCTTCTGATCCTCTTACATAATCACTGGTGCTTTGGCTGACTTGAGATGTTTGTCTCTTAAATGAACTGGTTCAGCTTTCTGGGTCAGCGGCATGATAAACCTGTGTGGGGGAAAAAAAAAAAAAAAAAAGAATAATTTTCTTCTTGTTTAGCTTCTTGAACCAGCTCATGTGCATCACTTAAGTGTCAGCGGTGCAAGGGAATTCACAGCCAAGGGCAGAAAGTAGTTTTCCCTTCCTTTTGCTATTGTCTACAATGTCAAACTTTGTCTTAAGAAAAGGAACAGCTTAAGGAGCAACTGTATAATTTTTCTGTGCATCCAACTAGTTTCTGTATGGTCAACAGTGCTGATGGCATCATACGGATCTAGCAAACGGGCATCAGCAATTTACTGTACACACTGGTAAAAGAGCTCAAGGTACTTGTGATTAGTACTGTCTTGGCTTAATGTCTCAGTTTGGACCCATGTGCTCCAAATCTCAGCCCAAGTTAGCTGGAGTCTTCTTAGAAACCTCATTTGGGTAACTTCATTCATTACCTTCTCTAAATATAAAGTGTCTGGTTTTTAATGATTTCAGCATGAGACCAAGTGAAACTCAGTGGTTGAGACTTCATTTTTGCTTAGAACTCCTGGGTGCGTGTGGGTCTGTAAGTGGGAGCGGAGGCCAGCAGTGCAGGGAGCTGCACAGAGTGGAGCGGGACTGAATGGAACAAGCAAATGAACCAGATAGGCAGCTCTGGTCTTGCAAAGGGAAGCTGCAACTTCACAGGCAATTTAGCTAGTACAATTTATTCTAATTTATTACAGTAAACTACATATTAGCAAACATTAACAAATCAGGGGCAGATTTATGACAGGGAAGGCTACTGTGCTAATGAGTGGCCCCCTCATTAGCATTGCCTGGAGCAGCATATGTTCTCTCTCAGCCTTTCCTTACCACATTTTCCCATTACTGTCACAGCAGAAGCAAGCCTTTCATATCCTGTAATCTCTGACTGGGAGGAACCTTGTTTGGAAGCTAAAGGGAACTGGCAGACAGCTTTTTATGTGAACTACAATTCAGGTTGTTTTTATCTGGGCATTTACTTGAAGAAGCCCAAGAGTTACTGGGTACTGGGCACCTCTGAAAATCCTGGTCCCAGTTGTGGTTACTGCTAGAGTGGCTGTAGCTTTTGTGTGTTGCACTGCTGCAAACTGGCCATGACTATCAACTTCTCTACTGTTTTATTCTTCCATATACAAAATAGGATTCCTGACACTTACTTATCATAGCAAAAGATTTTTATTTTGTAAGATTTTTTCATTAGTATGTATTTTTTTATTAGTATATATCAAGTATTTGTATTTTCAGCATTATTTTACCTGTCTCAAAGAGGGTTTCACTGATTAGTTACTGTAAAGCATTTGAGATCTTGGATTGGCAGGTGCTGTCAAAGCATAAAATATGATCAACATACCTTTAAATCAATGAAAGACCCAGAGTATCACAATTCAGAAAGCAAACAAACCTAATTGTTTACTCTCCACTCCGCTGCAGTCTGTAAGTGCAGACTTAAAATTAATGTAGTATACTTTGGCCACCCAGCTAAAAACCACAAAAATCCATATAAAACACCTTCCAAATTCCTCAACGCCAGATTGTACTAGTTTAAGAAAACTCTTTCTATGATACCTTTTCTCCCCTTAAATGCTTGGTCTTTTATTAAGTACATGGCAATTTGAAAGGATTGGAGTGATTTTTCTGTCACAGATTCATAATCCAGCTGTTGGTAAAGCTACTCCTAAATGTCTCTAATGGTAGGCTCTGCATTCCCCCCACCCACTTCCCCAGAACAACTCTAAAGCAAACTGTCTGAAGACAACACTGATTTTTTTGTAACCTGTGAGAACATAATTAGGTCCTGGCTTGTAGCAATCATTTAATTAATTGTTGGTCCTTTCCCCAGGCAGTCTGGATTTCACTCTACAGACATGTGCAAGGTTCCTAATTTTTTTTTTCTGTTCAAGACAATTTACATTTGCCTTGTAACACTTCATTGAAGAAAGGGAAAAGGAGAGCAATGCAAATGCCTAGATTTTCCAAACTGCTCTGGCCACTTCGAATCACCCCATAAAACTTCCAGATCCCTCTTCCTTGGGGAAAAGTGCAGGTGGTGGTGGGTTGCAGGAGTTGCTCCTAGACTAAGCTCCCCCTGGCCACCAGCAGAGAGGGTGCGGAAGGGAGGGAGAAGGTGTTGCTGGGGCTGTGGGTGTCTGGCTGCTGCCTGTCAGCCATTACCCAGTGTGGGTCTTGGCAGCTGGTGAGAGACTGGGCTGCTTGGAGCAGTGCTTGGGGGAAAACAGGCAGGGCCTGCCAGAGCGGAGACCTTCAGTTTTACTTGAACTGCTCTATAACGTTTTCAAAACTGAGGAATTTCTGAGAATAACAGAGACATGGGGAAGAAAAAAAAAAGCAAAGAGGACTAGAAATGGAGTGAAACCCCCAAGCATCATTCATTCACTGGTGAAGGAGAGGGGGAAAGGGAAAATACAGAAATGCAAAGTTTTAAACAGTTGACATTTTGAAATTTTCCATTTGGAAAACCTTGTTTTATCCGAAAAATTGTTGAGATTTTTTTGTAATTTTCTTGTTAAAATCATAACTAGAAACTTAATTACCATTCTTTGTATACACCACTGATCCTCTCAGTATGAATAAAGCTTTAGTGAGGGTAATTTTTTTCCTCCATACATAAATTAATATATTTTAAGACCAGAAGGGACTGTTCATCTGACCTCATACATAACAAAGGCAACTGATTTGCTGTATATTAATTCCTGCTTCAAGTCAGGTAGCTCTGATTCAGCTGCAGCATACCACAGAGAAATCTTCCCACTTCAAACCATTTTCCCCTTGTTTATATGTCAACAAGCTCCATTATGCTTTTTGGTACCACCATCACTTTGGGAAGTCTAATCGATAGAGTCTTTGAGATCCAATAGAACTCTTAGTTCCCCTCCCCCAGTGCTGGGAGAAGGGACATTAGTCTCTGTGACTAAATACATGACTTCAGTTTTGATCATGACAAAAGTCGTATCATTACCTAAGCAACCTAAATAAAGCAATGTCAGTAAAACAGCCATTGTTTTTTTTCTTTTTTTCATTTTCTCTCACATTTGTGCTAAAAGCAAGCCGTGGTGATACCTGGTTTATATTTTTTCCTCCTTTAATTCATTGATTAAAATGTAAATTAAAATTAGGGTCAAAGATTGTCCCTGTGGGACTTTCCTCAACAATTACTCAATGTTTATAGTTGTATTTCAAGACTTGATGGTTTCTAATCTATTTACTGTGTGCCCTGTTGACTTTACAGCGTTCTAGTTTATTGCTCATAATATTACGTGGTGCCCTGCCAAAAGTTATTTATTTACATTGTTACCTTTATCAAATTAATAATTTCACTTGTTATTAAATAATTAATTGCCATTGCAGACAAATTGTCTCTTTGCATTTTTTCTGTAGAGAGGAGGGAAAGAAGAGGTGACAGCCAGGAACCTCGGAAGGGCACAAAGGAAAGGATCTGATTGAGGGCAGTGTGGGCAATGGAGGGCTTTAACAGGAACACTTTGGACAGGGGCCCAAGTCAAGAGCCTGGCCCCCTGGGAAGCTCAAGAGAGGAAGCCCTGTGGTGCTGATAGGAGTGTGGAGGCAGCAATTCCACCTGACAGGCATGGATGAACACCCCAGAGATTAGTATCTGCAAGTAATTCCCATGAATCTAAAATAGATGTCTGCGTGACTCCTCACCTTTCTCTTCTTTGTTCAGTCTGGCCTCCCCTAATGACTCCCTAATGAATGTATTG
Source organism: Strix uralensis (assembly GCF_047716275.1). NCBI lineage: Eukaryota > Metazoa > Chordata > Aves > Strigiformes > Strigidae > Strix > Strix uralensis. Next base: position 36,192,846 of record NC_133976.1, read on the forward strand.
CAGGAGAACCATAAAATTTCTCCAGTTTCATATTTCCTGTAAGCTATCACATCTATCACATGATGGGATTATATAGTTGCTTATTTTGTACATGTACAGCATATTCAGGTCATAAACTCAATTTGTGCTCTTGGAACAGCAAGATGTATCAGTTTCTCCAATAATGCATTCCTCCTCCAGCCTAGAAAAACATAAGAAATCAAGAATGCCATTTATGTTGTATCACAATCAACACCCCCTGATTTCATGAACTTTTGATAATAGTCTCAATAAGATAGCCTGCTGCTTTTTTGGAAATTACAGTTTGCAAAATCCCTACTAACAGTGACTAAACAGAGATCATCCACACAAATACTTTTATTAAGTGGAAACTCTGATATAAATCTGTATTTAACCACTAACCTCAAATGAATACAGCACACTGGAAAAAATCTAACTATTTTCTTTGAGTGGGTTACTTTTACTGCCTTCACTAATGCCCTTCAATATATATCCTCTGCTCAGTTTACCCACAAGCAACTTTTGGTGGATTTATTTTTTTCTGTGAATACAGGATTGATCATAAGCCACAGAAGCAGGGCATTGAAGTTTGTCTCACTTGGATTTGCTTCATCTGGAAGGGAGCAGATCCAGTAGTGTGCCAGCCTAAGGCACCTTCCAAGTTGTTCACATTAGGAACTATACCAGAGCACTGGAGTAATGCACTGGCTTCCCTAATCAGAAGAGAAGTCCTACAATGTGTTTGTGTAGAGAGAGAGAAGGAAAAAGATGAAGGAGATGAGATACTTCCCTAACACTGTGAGAAGCCTGATGAGAAAATAAAGAGCTTTTCTGATGAAATGGACCTGGACTCCAAAGCATTAAATAAAAAGACAGCTATGGATAATAAGGAAAAACACATTTGTTCTACCAGTGCACAATGTTAAAAGGTTTAGAACTATGAAGATGTCCTGGGTTTTTTGACTCAATTTATCCCACTTTTTTAAAGAGAGGAAGAGGGTATTGTTCTTCCAAGCTGGAATTAGTGAAATAGTACATCTCTCCACACATATACACACACATGTGAAGGGCAAATCATGCAGGTATTTCACATGGTGCTCTGCAAGTGGTAATTCCTGGGGTTAAAGGTCTGGTCTATTCTGAGAAGATCCTCTGAGTCAGCATGTGGTTGGACAGGTGCCAGACATGCTGTCAGGCAGTCGTGGCATCCACGCATGTCAAGACTGACTCTTTGGACCTTCTTTACCTAGAGGTAGTGGCTATGAGTGTGTGCACCAGATGTATATTAAGTGCAATTTCACGGAGCGCACATATTCAAAAAGATGTTCCAAGCATCCCCTAAGCTCCTGTAGGTTTTATAATTAATTTCTGTTTTGTTTACATTCTGTTGTACTTCCTTTCCATTCCCGTGCTGGGTAAATAAGGTTTTACTTTCATGATAACTCTTACAGAGTCTTTGCTTTACCAGGTGACCCAGCAGTACAAATAGGATACAGATTAGGTATGGGCAAATGATCACATCTATGCTGAATTACCTAGGGCACACAACAAACAAATTATGTTGACTTTCTGCTTATATGCTGGCTTTCTGGCAGCTGCAGATGCTGCAAGATGCTACCTGATCTGGCACAAAGTTAGAGTGGGGTGACAGACAATACCTGATTCTGCATAAAGCCTGACAGCACAAAAAGTACCTTGGGATTTTCTTTTAAAACAAATTTGTAGTGGATTGAGTTCAGGCTATATCAGAGGGTTTTTTTATTCTGTGGCAAAGATATTTTTAGAACAAGGTCCTAAAATCCCTAATCTGGATTTACTGTATCATCAAACAACCGTCTGAGTTTAATGGGAAAAAGGGTTGTTAAAACAATGTATTCCAAGTCAATAGTGCAAAGCCATTTGGAAAACATGATTCTCCTATCAGTTTTTCTGTTGTGATTAGTGGCTCTCATGAGTCAGCTGGAAGAGCAGAAAATTGCTGGTTGTGGCTTCCTGATTCAAAAAGCAGCCTACTATTTATTCAGCATTATTTAAGGCTACCTGCTTTTAAAATATGCTGTTCACAATGTCCAAGTACGACTGTATACCTACAAATCACTGAATCATTATGGCACATCCTGCTTCCTTGAACTGGCCTCTGTGTTTGGCAGACATTACATGGAAAATGGCACTGCCAGTTCATGTCATCTGTCTTTATCTCTTCCCTCCCTCTCACAAAGTGAAAATGTGGCAAACTTCATCACATTAATTGCCATGAAATATATTCTTATCTCTGTCTTGTTTTTCTAAAATACCAGTGTTTCTAACACTGTGTTTGATATCCACTAGAAGAGGGCAGAGCTCAGCTGAAGAAAGTAAGTATACTTCTTTCGTTACTTACTTTCTTTATTACTTACTACTTTTCTCATTTATTACTTATAAATGAGGCACCACAGCACTTAATTGTTCTGAGCACTCAGAATTGTTCTGTTCTGAGTTTAGAGTGAAATCCTAAAGTCTCAGTTAATTTCTTGTCCTTTCTGTACAGGCCTGGGGAAACAGACACTTCACATGGAACCCCAAATCCTGTAGACTCTGCAGAAACCTGCTCAGGGTCATTAGAGAAGTCAGGTATATATATTAAGCTGACATACTCTGAGGTGCTCGATGCATGTCTGCCAAAGAGTGCTTCTGTCTATTTGAGATCTGCTGCTTGCTCCCCTTCCCCCTGCGGTGGAAACTTGAAACCATTCCCTTAAGTAATGGAGCAGGGTTCACTCTTTTCTTCTGAAAGTTACTAACTGGACAAGGAACTTTTTACATAACAGCCTGGGGATTATAGCAGTTGCAAAGGAAGCATGAAATTAATTTTTCTCCTCAGCCTAGAAGAATTCACATGCATATCTGTCACCTCCCAGGGAAATGTGAGCCCCCCCCCCAGTCACACACTGGCAGAGGATGATGAGGGGAGAAGTAAGAAGGCACGTAAAGTGCTCATTGACCCTTCTGTTGGAGCTGGACCAGGCAATTTCAAAAGTTAGTGAGCCACACAAACCTGGCTTTAGAGTTTGGTGGTTAGTCACTCACATGGAAAAGAGGCATCCTGGGTTTTGACTCCACTATTTTATATTAAATAACAAGATTTAGACTGTCTGTATGAGGATTTGTGCATCCACCCCTGCCTCCCCACTTCCCAGCCATAGTGCTGATGGCTGAGATGTTCACAGGTCAGTCCCAGCACCAGTGATGCAGCTTCATTTCCACTGCAGGTATGTGCTTGTTGCATGGAGTCCATACAGTATTGCCATGATTCTGCAGCTAAACTTACACTTCCCTGGACCTTCAAGGACCCTCAGAGATACCCAGCTGCAAACCAGTTTCATCTAGAATAGCAGAGTCCTACTTCCCCCCTGACCTGTGATCAGGGATGCTCGACTTGTGAATGTCCCCCTCAAGTACATCAGTCACCTGACTTCTATAGAGGATGCTGCTGCAGCAGGTTCTGGAATCCAGAGCTTTGGATTTACATGCCCTGTTCTTCCCTGACATTTCTTTAGGTGCACAAGTTCTTTATATGCTTGGATCCAGGTCTGAAAAACACTCTCTGTGAAATGCAGTGGTAATAATGAGTGTAGGATTGTTCATATTTATATTAAATATAAAATATAAATATAAAAGCAGGTAAGAGGATTCCATCTGATTTTTTGTCATTTACATAGCATAGAAGGTGCCTGTGGCAGAGTAAAAAAAATCAAGATCATACTACTCCCTGTCTGAGAAGAAATCTAAAGTGGTCAAGACCTTACATTAGTGGAAAGTGATGGCCACAGTCAGACATGATAAACAAAAGAAATGTGATTCTGATGAGCTTGGTGTTTCGGGATTAATTGAACCTTTGTCACTTTGCAAAGCATCCTGCCCATGTTTTAAGCCTCTACCAAATTCAGGAAGTATTTTTTTAGAAACTTTAGAAATATGGCTGTAATGGTCCCAGATGTTCTGTGTCTTTTTATTTGATCAAAGTTTTACTTAAGCGGAGTTATGTCTTAGAAGCATGACTGGTTTGTCTGTGTGTAAATCCTGACAGCAGTTCCCCTATTCTGATCTCACTTTTGCCATTAATTTATGCTGTCGGTCTGAGTTCATCTAAGTTTAATTGCTGATCTCACTGGAATTGGATCTCTGCCACTGAATTCAATGGAGATAACTTAGACCTTTAGCCATTTTGTCTCCTTGTTTCCATATTACCAAGAAGAGATGAAAAATGATTGTGCTGGATGCTAAAACAATGATCAGGACAGAACTGGTATTATGGAGCTGTATCTTGAAATGTGTAAGTGTTTTATATTAAACTGTCACTGACTAGTAAAACAGTGTTGGAAGTGGAGGCTAGATGCCCAGCTCTGCCCCTCCAAACTGAGGTTGTGGACACATGGGCTGAAGCAGGGACACCTCCGATCTACTCTTCTTCTAGCCCTGGCACTCCTGCCTGCCCAGTGGCTTAACTTCCCCAGCAGATGTGATCTCTCCATGTTATCCTGTTGTTTGGTACCTAGCCACTGGTGTGCTGGAGATGTGTGTTTACTCCCTTGGGCTAATTAAGAACTACATTTCAGTTCTCTCAGCTCCTGGGTGAATGTTCTAGCAACTAAACAATTATGCACCCAGTGCTACCGTAACATTAGATGTGGTAAGTTGTAGTCCCGGCCACAATTAACAATTAACATTTCAGTCTTCTCCAGGGACTTTTAACTGAGTTCAAGTACCAATCCAACTAACCTATTAATGAGAGGTGTAGGTAGGAGATAAGCATCCATTTTTCCACTTCTGAGTATATGTGGGAGATTAAAGGTAAATATCTCGGAAGTTTTCAACCTAACAAGGGAGGCACCTAATGAATTTATGTAGCTGTACATGAGACAGTCCTGGAAAGTAGAGCAGACTGTATTTCTCTCAGACTAGGCAAAGTTTGGATATCCATTTCACATTTTAGACAGAACTTGTTCAGATGGGATCTGACTAAGAGAATCAGTGGAAATATTAACAATATTATATTTTTTTCCACCAAGATTTACAAATGTATGTTAGCTGTAATAATATGATCTCTTTTGTTTCTTCTTCAGATTTGTGCTATGCCTTAGGTCTACATACATGTATGGGTTTAGTCCAGTGGCTACATCACTTGCTTCTTCACCAAAAAGCAGATCCTAGTGGGTAGTGATACAGGAACTCTCATCCAATTCTCCTTAGCCTTTAAGTGTTTCTATACTATCAATAATAACTTGTGTCAGATGGGAGGCCTTGGAAGCCCAGAAGCTTCAAAACCAATTATATTGAGATGTCTTAGATGCTAAACCAACAGAAAATACTAAAAAAAGAAAAAAAAAGAGTTATCTTTCCTATGCTGTACTACGTATTACATTCCCAGTTCACTGGAGAGACAGTTTAATGCAAATTCCCCAGACAGGTAAACAAGTCTGGGAAAGCACCACCCTCTGGGAAAGTTGCCCTAGTTCACAAAGCCAGATAAACAGAATTTTTTTAAAGAAACAGGCTGGCGACAGGACCCCAGCCTGGAGAGGAATGGAGAGGACAGACAAAGAGACATAAACAGTTTAATGAATTTGTGTTTATAGCTACTGGCATAGCTAACAGTAAATTGAAGATATGTGCAGACTGTTGACTGTCTTATGGCTTGTTTTCTCTGTATCTCTTTGTTCTAAAGTAAGAGATACTCTCCAGCATGAACGCTGAATGGTGGCCAGTCTACAATGTCAAGGTCTCTGGGAGACAACAGGAGTAATTCTGCTGAACCTGGTCAGACCTACTAGATTATGAACACAAAGAGTAAGAACCCGGTCTGAACAGAAACAGTCATTTTAATACTCAGCAGTGGAGTGGAGAAGACTGCCAGGAACCACAGTTTAACCAGCTGCAGTAAGAACTGCTAGAAGCTGTTAATCAGCCCCCCTAATGCAAGTCCACTCTTCCTCTGTGTGCTCTTCTGTGAGTCATATGGATTTTACCTTTTACTGTTACCTTATATAACACATAGTATTTACAGTCTGGCCCATCTGCAGGAATAATATTTGAAAAATCCTAATCTGAATTCCCCATTACTTTTGCCAGATGAGAGTTATTGTCTTAGATGAGCATTCCTCAGTGTCTTCTAAATCACTATGCCTTTATATAATATATATGATTGAGTGCTTTGTAAATAGCTTTATGTCTAATAAGATTCTACAAAGAAGGACATTTGATGAATTAGATGTCTTTTCTGGGGTCATAAAGTATTTTCCCACCTAGTTTGGAATGCATTTTGTTCCTTATGATGCATTCAGTTGAAGCATTGATGTCTTCGTAAAGAAATATTGTGAGGTTATAAGGTAGTGGCTACGTTCATTATACAGTAATGTCAGCAGCTCCTATCCAATTCACATGGCCTTTACAATTTTGCATAGGATAATTCTCTCTCTTATGTGAAAGACCTAAGTAAAGTCTATTGAATCTAAGTCCACTGATCAGTATATTATACTGTTACTATATCTCCTTTATCATGAGAATATAAATGAAGTCACAGGGAATATTATTTTCAGCCAGTCAAAGACATAAATGACTTTACAAGATAACAAGTCTTTTCCAAAAGCCTTACAAAGTTTATTCTGTGAACTCAAAGCATCAGCTCCTTCAACACCACTCATGAAGTCCTTACAGCAATACCTTGGTCAACAGACACCAGCTACCCTTACAGATTTCAGCTGATTCAGATGTTGCTGTGTGCAGTGCTTTACTGGTTGAGGCATGAGATTCCAGGGTTCATGAAGTCTTGCGTAGTGGTGGTGGGCTCATGGGGTGCCAGGAAAAGTTCAGCCCACAATGGTCATAGGGCTTGGATACAAATCTGGGTTGAGGTTTCTCTCCACAGCTGTCAGTGTGAAAGTTATTAGCCTGCCCCAGAGAGTAAGCAGTTGTCACTCAAATGATTGGAAAGGAGGTTTCATTTTGTGTCATTTTTCTTTGCTATTAAGTCTTGGTTATGTAGGAAGTAGAATAGAGGTTATTTAGTATAATGTCTTCAAGTCTGATTCTTGTAACAGAAAGCTAACATTGAAATACTGTAGTCTCCTCACCTATATAGACTTTGTAAGAATGCATCCATATGGGGTGGCCTCTTCACAGATCTGATAAATCTGGTGGTATGACTGAGGCAATAATTCTAGTAAACCACCTAGCTTAAATATTACTCCTTGGTTAATAAGAGCAGTGTACAGAATGTGCTCAGTGGAGTAATCAGCTCAGTAACCAGTGGCAAAACTTCCAGATAAGAAAAAAAGCGATGTTAATTTTTTTGTTGGAAAGTGTCATACCGTTTGAGGCACACTGTAGTTCTGCCCACACTTAGCAGTAAGAAAGCAATGTAGTAAAATGTTACAAAAATAGTTGCTCAGAACTAGCAGTGAAGTATAAGCACCTTCTTATTTCAGTTCACTGTCTTTAAATCAATTGTCAAAAAGCCCATCCCTTCCTAATGAGTTAGCAGTGTTTGGTTGCAGAGCAATCAATGAGAATTTTGTCTCTGACTTGTAAAGGGCTGACTTGAAAAGGAGAGCCTTCCCAGGTATGCCTGACCTTTCAGCAGTACCATCTGGCTACTCCAGCCCAAGAAATCTGATGAACATCAAAAGATTCTGAGAATAGTCTTTAAAAGATTTAAGAGACCTTATTACAGCTATTATTTCCTAAAGCTCAGTTTGTCTTTTCTTCTTACATTGTTACCAAAGACCACCCATATTGGACCACCCAATTCAGAGGTCAGTCAAGAGACTATTTCAGTATTTGTATGCAATTAAAAGCAATTCCCACCTTTCCTTTTGTGTGATAATTTTCATTATTGTTATATTGTCTTCAAACAGTTATATGATGTTTCACATCTTTCAAATGTTCAGTATTATTTAAAGCATTGTGGACCTATGTGTGATAGAAATACTAAAGGTACAATTATGACATCTGCATTGGAATCACTGGAAGTATTCTGGCTGCCTTCAATGAAAAGAAATTTACCTGAATGTGGCCTGAATTAGAAGTTCAAGAAAAAAAGTTCAAACTTGAGGCATTTCTTGTTATTTCAAAGTTTGGTTTTATTGTCAGGAAGAAATAATTTTGTATGGGATTCCCACAGAAGTTCAGAGGTTTGACATGATACAATTAACCACATAATGTTAGAACAACCAGTAGTGAGTCAGAGTGAAGCATCTTGTCTTCTCCCAGGGAGATCAGTGGATGCCTCAGGAAAAGGCATCATGCTATGTTACTTTCTCTGCCTTTTCTTCCAGCCTTCTGCAGTCCATAGATTTCCTGAACTACCAGTTTTGTCTTTGTCATTTAAGGCCATAGATACATTGCTTTACTATAATTTTTTCTATTGTTTTTTAACTGTTTCAGTTTTTGGCTTCTATACTATTCTTCATTGTGAATACTATGACTTAGTTGCACACAGTGAATGCACACCTTTCTTTTTGCTTCCAAACTAGTGTCTGTTATCTTCATTTGTTGCCCCTCAGTTTTGCCTATAAACTGAATAATGACATCCTGCTCATCTTCTCCCACTTAACGATTATCACCAGTGAATTCAACCATAATCCTCTGAGTCTTCTCTCTTCCAAATTTACAAGTTCTAAACTACTTAACCTCTGTTGATATGGAAGGAAATCTGTCCTTTTTTTCATAATTGTTGCCTCTCTACCTGTCCTTATACCACTGTATTATTTTGACATGAATGTCATCAAAACAGCAAATAATAATCAAAATTATGACCTATCATAGATTTATAATAATTGCATAATAATGATTTTGCTTCTGTTCTCTACTTTGAGACTTTCTCTATTTATCTTTGTAACCAGTAATGAGCATTGAGCAGATTTTTACAGACTTATTCACTAACTCCAAGATCTCTTTCTATAGTAGTAATATTTAGTTTACAGCCCACCGCTGTATAGATCTAGTTAGGACTGGTTTTGTTTACGATCCTGCATTTGTAAGCATTACATTTCCCCTGACAGTTCATTACCCAGCCAGTAAGTAACATGAATATTCATTTTAAAACCTTGAATTACCAAAAAATGTCCTTGCCTTACAGTCTTCTCCCTTTTCTAGATCATTTATTATATTGAGCAATGCAAGACTCAGCACAGATCCTGGTGATCTTTTCCTGTAAAATCAGCTCTTTATTTCTACTCTTTGTTTCTATATTTTGATCAGATCTGAAGTTTTGAGGGGATCTTCTGTGCTACGATGCCAGATAGTTTCTTGGAGATGAATGCTGTAAAATTGTTTGAAAAGCTATACTCACTACATAACCTGGATTTCCCACATCTGCTTGCTCTTGAGCCCCTTTCAAAACCTCTGGTAAATTTGTGAGATATGGCTTCCTTGTGCAGAAGTAGTGCCCGCTCTTCCTTATTATAAAATATTTATCACTTTTTGATTGATGATGGGATTTTTTTTTTGCAAGCTTCTACCACTTTTCCTAATATGAATGTAAGATTTCCTAGTCTGCAGTTCCGTACATCTCCTTTGGAAGGTTTTTAAAAATCTTTGTCACGTTGATCATTTCTCATTACTCTGTTTTTGAGACCATTTCAAATGATAGATCTTCCTATTTGATAAAGGGATTCCAGCTTCCCTTGCAGAAACACAGATGTGTCTTTAAGTGTGCTGTGTAATTCAAAACAGGATGCAGATTTCTAGATCTCCTCTGTGTAGTAAAAACAATCATGAAATTTTGCTTTATTTAGAACAGTTAGCTTGTCCCGCTGAACAGCCACTGAGCAGTTTTTCCTTCATGAAGGAAACAACCAGGTATTAGTAATACAGTCATTACGGTCACATCCTTGCAATCTGTAGACCGAGTCAAGCTGAATGACTTCACCTCTGTTTACTTAAGTGGACAGGAATTAAGGACTCAGTTAATTGTACTGGGAGTTGGATACCTGCATACTCACAGAATATACTGAGAAGGATTGAAGTTTGCCAAAATAAATCTCCAGTCTTCAGCCAGGTAAGATTTTTATTTGCTACATTTATTGCCACTGATTCCTGTTTCATCTCTGAGTAAGACCTGAAGAGGTTTGGTTCACAGATTCTCATGAAAAGCAAACTAATTTCAGGATCACAGTGTTAGGATTACGATTTATAAAACCAGAAGCCTTGGGCATCTCTGACCAAAATTCTATATATGTTTACAGCTTGGTTTTAGTGTGGCTTTTTTGAGTTTAGGAGTCCCCCTCACCCTTTGTTTTGCTTTTAGAAAGCACTAGCCCCGGTGACCACTATAATCTTCTGCTTTATTAAAGTGTGTAGGCTCCCATCAGCTTCTTAGGAAAATTTAGCTGCATAAACAGATTTCTCTGGCCAAGACAGCTCAGAAAGTCTACAGCGTTGAACACTGCCATTGGGAAAACAGGGTTTGGAATTGAGAATGTTTTTGCTGGGCTGATGGAAACTTGGCACACTGCATGATAACTTAGAGTTAATGAATGCTGGTGGAAAACAGTCCCCAAACTCCTGGCAGCAGAAAGTAGGCCAGGACTGGAGTTTTAGTAAACAAGCTGCTCACACACAATCCCAGCTCCGAAGAGTGGAACTAGTGTTGGTCACTGCAACTTCAAGTGCTGGCCATGAAGGGGGAAAGGGCCAAGGCAGACAGGAGCTGTGCAGTCAGTGCTCCTGTGGGATGGACTGCACCTGTGAGATCTCCCAGATCTCTTCTTACCCCTGCCCTCCCTGAAACCCTGTGCTAGAGGGTAGCTGTCATACAACTGCCATCATCTAAGGTGGTGAAACCATGCTTTAGGCCAGAGGCTACTTTTTGGATTTTATCCTTGATATACAAAATAGATTCAGGTATCTGAGTGCCTTTCAAGTTTGCTAAGTCTAAAATACATAGCCTCAAAATGCTTACTTGGCTGTTGCTTAACTCTGCAGAGGTTGATTATTGTAAGTACTGAAGTTTCTATCACTCAAATTTCTTCCACGTCTAAGTGTTTGCAACTGTTCATACCCTGGACTTGCCAAAACATCATCATATGAGCATCTTTAGCTTAGGCTTCAAACATATTTGAGGTATATAAATTAGACATCGTTCTGCCTGGCTGGCTGGCAGGATCTAATCCAGTCAGCAGACTCAGATCAAATCTTAATTTCTGCTCTTCATTTAAAGTGAGAACAGACAGTATAATACCGCTTTTACTTTTGTGGTTACAGCATTATCCTGAAGTTAATTTCCTTCTCCGCTGGAATGCTTATCTCAGCAAGGGGACGATGAGGTGTTCGTTCTGACAGAGAGCTGTGTCAAACAGCCGCTCTCTGGGGGCATGTTTTGGGATAGTCAGTAGGAAGAGACTTGTGCTTCAGTTAAACAGTGAGTGCTTGCTGGAGAGGTGGAGAGGGCCTGGGCTCTTGATCATTCCCATCCTGGGTTAATATGCCAAGCTCTAGATGACAAGAGTTTCACTAGATGGTAAGGCTTTCCATATTCTGTTTTAGATTGCAATGCAGAAGGAAGGACAGAGTATCCTGCTCTGAAACGCTCAGTAATCTGAAAACTGGACATCCAAAGCATGTGCATGCATGTTGCCTTGTGCAGGAAAAGTATTAAAACTCTGTCTCCCCAGTCTGGGGTGAGGGCTTTAATCATTATGCTGTAGAGTAAGAAAGGGGTAATATATTCCTTCTACTGTATTTTGTGAGAAGGGTGTTGGTTTAGGGACTTGCAATCAAGGACGTATGCTTTCTACTGGGTCCAGGGGTGCCGGTTCTGGTTCACAGCAGCTGCTCATCCCTATCCTTCTTCAGGCTGTTAACACATGCACGCACTAATTTGCTTCAGGCACAACAAAGGACATCAGCTCCAATAGTGCAGATTGTTGGCATGAACGTGGCTGAATATCCTTGGGGTGAGGTAGGGAGTTGCCCCACAGACTGAGTCAGTGACAGGTGGGCTCCTGTCCTAACTTTAGGAGGGAGTTCAAAGCTAAAAATACCCCAGGCAGGAGGTTCCTCCTTTTATTCCAGAACTCCATGCTGAAATATCTGGCAAAATGTGTTTAAAAGCTCTGCATACACCTAAATCCCTCTTTGGCACAGTCCACTACCTCATTATGTCTTTCTCCAAATATGCCCTGTTTCTTCCTCACTTGGAGTACAGTTCTGGCCTCCTTGTAGCTATTGCCAAGATGCCCCTTAATGTGGCAGGAACAAGACCAGGGAATGGTGGGACAGGTGCTCTGCAGTGTCACCTCTGCTGTCCTGGATGCCTCCAGGCAGGCTGAGGTCTCTGTCCCCAGCAACCTCTGCTGCTCCCAGAACTTGGCTTCCTCCTTAAACCTAACCTCCTCTCCCTCATGTTCCTTCTTGCTTACTTTTTCCTGTCACCTCCCTTTTACCAGCTCTCGTCTTTGGCTGATCCTGCACTGCTCTGTTTTCTGCAGATTTAGGAGTTTCAACAAGTTCTGTCAGGGCCACAGGAGCCTGGGGAAGGGAGGATAGAGGAACGGGGATGGGTTGGGATGTATCCAGAGTGCAGCAGCCAGCAGTTAGCTAGTTAAGGAACTGCAGCCCAGATGTATTGCCACAACGGCTTGTGTAATTGCTCCTTAACCCAGTTCAGTCAGACAGACATCAGTTTCAACAGATTAAATGCCCCATAACTTGGATCGTTTTGACCAAACTGGGTTAGAAATGAATTACATTAGCACTTTATCCTGGTGGATCTGAAGGGTATAATGAAAAGAGGAGGTGGAGCTTGGGGTAAAATGAGCAATAGGTACCTATAAATTATGACCAGGCTTAACTTTGACCAGAAGGGAAAGTACAATGTCAGTTCTGTGTGCCAGCAAGGTCATTGCTGACATGAGACTACATCTCACTAATGTTAAGCAATTTCAGAAGGTATCATCCTGGAGTAAATTCTAAGGGTGTTTTTCTGGGTTTGTAACCTCCAGGTTACAGATTTATTGATAAAAACTTTTAGCACATTTACTAGGAGTCACCTGATATATATTTATTTTGTAGAGATAACACAGCTTTTCCAGATTCCTACTGTCATTTCAGCCTTCATATATGTTTCTCTACTCTGTGCCAAGAAGGAAAGACATTACTGACATGAATTGTATAAAAGTCAGAGAGAAAGAGAGAAAAAAGGAAATTATTCATAAAAATTTATCTTAGATGCCAACAATGGGAAAATAGGAGTGGAGTTTTCTATGTGGTCTGATAGAGTCACAGGCTGTGATTTTCCCAGAGAGTAAAATTAGCATCTATATTGCTAGGACAAAGCTCCAGATTGTCTCTGTTAAGAAGACAAAGGGAAAGGTAAATAGGAGTTTTAAATATGGGTATGCTTATTTTCTTTCAGACTTGAGTCATCAAAAGAAAGTTAAATTTGATTTCATTTGTGAGATTAGACCAATTACTGTGTGGCAGAAGAGCGAGCTAACGCATGCTTTAGACTTTGGTTTCGTTTGACTGCAAAGTGACTGTACTAACATGTGAACGGAGTTTTAATTCATTTAATATCTTTTGTATACTGAATAAGTGGAAGTTGGCAAAAAGACAACTTCCCTCTTCATATCAGCAGCAGAAAAAGTATTTATCACATCAATGGGGTTAATTTATTTAGATTTAAAGAAGACTGTATTGCACGTCTACCTCTAAAAGCCTTCTGGTAGGGTACAGATAGCATTAATTCCCAAATGAAAGACAAAATCTTACTGGTAAAACCATGGAATATTCTTTAACTTGATCTTTTTTGAACATTAGTTGGATGAACTTTGTTTTAATCAGGGTTGAAACTAAGTCTTATAATATTATACATCAAATATATTGTAACTTAAAATACATATTCCCTATGAATATCACAGTGAGGTTTAAGTTAGATTTTGCCTCGCGTCTGTGTAACATAAACAATTAAAACAGCTTGTCTTTTGCTCTATAACTTTATTGTTAATTGTCTGCTAAGGATAAAGCAGGCTATACATTATTTAAAGTTGTCCTTTATTCTAATTATTTACAATATTATTTTATGTAGAGGTACGTATGTATTCTGATAATCATCATCATCATATCATAAGCCTCTGACATGCAGTGATTGCTAATCTGCTGTATCCTTTAGTTTGCCACAGTTCATTGATATTGATGCCTCTATTTTTTCTAGTCACTAAGTGAGCAATTGATCAAATGAACAATAAAGGCTGGAATTGAAAGATAAAACATCCAGGTCAGTAACTCATCAAGCGTCTCACACCTGAAAATGTGCTGGAACATACAGAAGCCACAAGCTGTTTTGACACCTGCATGTGTCAGAGTGGTTAACAGTGGGAGTGTCAGTGTGTACAAGGGTGCAGGTGCCTTGGAGTGCTTGCTGTGAACCCACACACTCACATTGTTATATATTTCAGTAAAAAAAGTCTGCTGGCAAAAGATCTGAGGGGAAAAAAAAAATCTGTTAACCAATGTCAAATGATTTCCAAATTCACTTTTATGTAATACTTTTCTAAATACATTTACAAACTTTTCAAACAAGCATGCTGAGACTGAGAAGTATTCATCCATCTGAAGATGCACTAACAGAGACTTACAGAACTAACTTGGACCCAGACTTTCTAGAATATTTATATCAGACAACAGTCTTGAAATGTGTTCAGGACTTTTTTAAAAGTAGGAGCCTAACAAGATTGGGTGAGGTGTCCAAATTCATGATATGGTCAATAAAGAGTATTAGCAAGACCACAGAAAACTCTCTTTCCCCTGGCTATAAAATGCCCGTATATGCATTTTTAGTGTCTGCTTGCTGGAGCAAGCTGATGGGAAAAGGGTTTAGCATTGAAAATCCCATTATGTATGCTCACCCCACACTTTCCGAATACTAATCCATATGTAAGTCTGCCTCTGAGTAGAGTGCTGCTAGTTTTATAACTGAGAATTTTGGGACTAAAAGTGCTGCTCTTCTATTAAGACAACCAAGAATGAGACTTAAGGAAGTCGGAGCTATTTCAAAGGCTTCCATGCACGAGGAAATAACCACACTTTACCTTAATTAACATAACTGGCAATTAGATGAAACAATCCTGAAATGAGAGAATAATATTTTGTTGATGTTTGAGGTAAGAGGATCAATACCTGTCATGGTATTTTGATTCTGATTATTAAAAATCAGTATTGCTATTACACTGGACAAGGCAGTAGCCAGGTCACTTCACAGAAGTATGAAAATGCAACCCCTATGAGGAACTGATAGTCTAATTTCCAGACTATACTTTATGTATTTGCCCTTTTACATCTTTAAACATGAAAAAAAAAAAAAAAACCCACAACCATATAGTTATCAGTTTTCTTCCCATTAGCAGCTAAGGTAAAAGTTGAAAACTTCAGTGAGAGGATTAGTGAAATTTGGGTTTGAGCTCACTTTTTGTTTCTCCAGTTGTTTCCTTTATAGTCTTTGAACTTCTTCTATTATTGTGACATTGTTTTATTTCTTAAAAAAATAAATGCAAACCACCAGGTAGGACAAGAAGATGATATGTCTTTTTCTAGCATTTTACCACATTAACGATGCCTTCTTCAATGTAATTGAATGTCCTGTTTACTGCATGTCCTGAATTTTTCAATGTACTTGTACTTCTGCCCAAATCCTCTGTTTTAAAGAATGTAAGCAATGCTTCAGAGATGGGTTTCATTCCTTTTCAGGTCAGGCCAACATGGTAGTAACCAGGCCAGGGATTTTGAATTGCAAATATTTATGAACCAAATTTTCCCCACTAGTAAGTTGTCACTTAGGAGTTTGGCTGCTTTTATTCTTTTTTTTCTCTCCAGAAGAAATTTGTCTTACTGAAAAGATATACCTTCCCAGAGGGATATGTTCTGCCCTTGGATGAATGTGTGCAACTGTCAGAAGAGATATTTTTTTCTCCAAGAAACTTTGAATTTTGCATAATCATTTTAACAGAAGAAGAGTGGTTTGGCTTGGGTTTTTTTGTAGCATTATCAGCCTATGACAAAAAAAAAGAAAAAAAAAAACCAAAATCCCAAACCCAAGAAACCCCAGCAACAACTCTGAGGTCTTTGTTTCATTTGAATCTAAAACATAATTCTCACTAGCTGTGTGCATGACTTGAGACATCTGAGCTTGGACCACTTGGGAAAACTAATTCTTCTTGGAAAAAAAGGTAGGCTGTTCTACCTAACTCTATTGCTTTGGAAAAAACCTTAATAAATATGTATGAGATAAGGGGATAAAAAGATAAAAGAGAATTTACCATTCTTACTAATTTCATTCCAGGTTTCAGATGGCTTAAAAGACCTGATTATGTACTAAAGTAAATACAATGGTGAAACAGTATTTCAATAGTGGAATGTAACATCTTGTAATCATGGTATCGCTTCCTTTTTTAGCTATGAATCTATAACTCAACTGTTTGCTACTTTAATCTCTGTTGTTATTTTCTTTTTTTTAATCACACACACCCACCTCCTCCAACTGTATGTGAGGTGCTGGTTTCCTTGCTGTAACCAGAATTTCTCTGACTGCGCACATATCTTTTATCCCTTCTTTGCCTTCTTGGTGTATTTATTATTTGTTGAAAATCCTGTCCTTGCTTATAAAAGCCATGGGTTAAATTCCATTTTGGGAACTCTGGGCCAGTACATGACAGAGACAACACTGGTTATGGCTGGACCACATGTGCTTTTCCACAGTTTACTGTTCCCAGTGCTCACCACATCCTCTGTCAAAATGATCCATGTTTTGGATCCAGCCTGATCTGGAGTGGGATAAAAATCAGGGCTAGAAAAAGTGGATGTACACGAATCTCCTGCAGTAAGGAAGGGGTAGTTATGAGCAGCTGAAGAGACAGAAGCAGAATACAGAAAACCTGCCACTGAAGTGCTCTGGAGAAAATAGAATTCGTGTGGTGCAAAGTTCGAGGACTGTCCCTGCAGTGAAATGCTGCAGTGAGTGCAGGTTCTCTTTCTACCTTGTCTGGATCAGGCCAGTGCTGGGATTGATGGCCTGATCTATTTTACAGCATATTTGCTGGCAATGAGCTGTCAGGACTTCACTGTTTTATATTTGTTCATAAGGCAAAGCATAGTATCATGTTGGCATTCAAAACTCCTCTGCATTAGAGCAATGAGCAGACTGTAGCCAGGCTACTCCAGAAGAAGGGCCAGCTACTTCAGTGATCCATTTTTTTTATTAACAGGATATGATTCAAATGTGATCAGGAATGCAACTTAAACTCTGAAACATAATGCACTGCTACTTAAGCATTTACAGCATGGAGAATGGGTCATTTTTTATATTCTAGCCTGGCAGCCAAGTGAACCCATCATCTGGAATAATGAGTCACACCATACAGAGTCATTCCATCTTTGTTCTTGAAGACCTAAAGAGTCTGTAATGACCAGAATGCCTGAATTGTAATTGCTTTTCACAAGAGTTTATTCCTCATTCTTTAGATAGTAAATAAAAGTCTCATTCTTTTCTAACATACCCATTGTCCTTCTCCTCAAAAACAGGAAATATAGGCTGTTGACAGCTAGTGTGTTCCTTTGACATAGTGTTGCTTACCCTCATTCTGAAATATGGTCTTCTACAATTGCCTTTCAGAGTATTGTGTACTTCTGGTTTAACAGTAATATCAAAATCATAAATGATGTGTTCAAAAGATCAACAGAAAATCAAGCAACAATATAAAAAGCAGATAGGTAAATGATCAGTTCAGGTGTGCTGGTATGCTGCGCCTGTGAATGCATATGCCTATGCACAGATACCCACAGCGTGGGTGACTGACAGTTCTACCAAGCATCTTCAGATGATTTTTCCATTTTGGGCATGGTGCCAGTTGGAGAGAGACCTTCCAAGCAAGCTACTTACCTTCCTGATGTCCTACATGAAAATCTTTATAAGGTAGTTTAACTCCTTTCACACTTCTGTATCGAGCAGCTGGGGGTATAGAGGAAGGCTGAAGCCCAATTAATGGCAATTCTTCCTTCAGGAAGACCCCAAGCCACTAAAACACCATTTAAGATCACATATAAGCTTATCAGTATTTGTGACTGTGGCAACTTCATGTCACAATCTGACGATAATAATTACAGAAAGCTGTGAAGTTCAAGTCACTTAGGGGCAAATCCAACAAATTTTGTACTGCCATTTTAACAGTTCTGCTGAGCTGATTGTCTAGTTAAAACTGCTGCAATTGTGGGAACTAAACTCATTATTACATAATTTCCAAGGAATTTAAAGTAAGTCTGAAGCTAACGAGGGCTTGTCTGAACATGAAGAAAGAAGAAATCACACATCTCTAAACAAGAAGACTGATTGGTTTTGGTTTTTTTCCCCCCTTGCACAATTCTGAATTTGCTTTTTTTTTCTCCCCTGTACCAGTTACTGAAGGAAAATTGTAACAGTCTGTCAACGCTGTCTTTCTCTGCAAGCTTCAGTTACTGCTAGAAGCTAACCAGCAATTCTATCTCTACCATTTCTGAATTCTGCATGATAAATCCAGAAAAATCACTACTTAAGTTCATCTATTAAGCTTAGGATGCAAAACAGGACTGAAAGTTGCTGTCAGTGGTTATTCATCTAGTTACATTTAGCATTGAAAGAAGTTGGAAAATACATAATACATGAGTCTTCAGATGAATGATAGGACTTTGCCATTGCTGACATATACTGAGAATTCATTTTCATCTGGACTATAATGACTAAATTCACTTGATAAGGGAGAGAAAGAATTTTTTTTGTTTTGTCTATTTTGCAATCGATAAGCAGAAGAGTGTGTGTTTGACAAATACTTCTTTTCTGCATTTGGAGAAAAAGAACAGATTTTATATTTCTTCCATATGATAATTATTTTTTTTTTTAAATGTCCAACTGTACCTAGATACATTATCTGTAAATTTAGAGTGTTACAGATAATTTGGATATTAGATCTTTTAAAGTCATACCTATAATCTGCTTGTGTTACTTTCTAGTAAGTCTGAGAAACCATGAAATTGCAATAAAATTACTGTTTCTGATGATAGTTTTAAAAAGAGAAAGGGAAGACTCATTCTAGGTATGTTTTCTTAATTCTTAAATAAGTAGGTAGCCACCTGACAGGATAAATAATATGCTCAATGCTCAATAATGCTCAGTAAACAATCAGAAGAACGTCAAGAGGATCATTTAATATGATCTTGTCAAAATAACTCAATCCACTTGTTTTAATGAGATTATAATTTTGATCAAAATCAGTGTTACACTATATTAGATTTATGTAATATATCACTTGGCATCACATAGTATCACATTTCTGTCAAAAAACTTGAATGACAAAAGATAAATACAGGATATAAGGAATGAATTAAACCAGTATGTGCAATATGAAGTTGTTCTTTGTCAGTCACTATTGAAGCAAGATCCCTCTGGAGTCACAACTTGGCCTTATATGACTCAGTTCTTACTAGAAACTTACCTAGGCCTGTATTCACTTGTGCACTGTGTGAGCTGAGGCAAAATGTTACAGTACAATCCAGTGGATGCAAGCTAAGTCCAGCTAAAATCAAATTAGATCTGTAGACACAATAGTTAAGGATGAGGACAATTAGTCACTGGAAACAGTTCTCTAAGCGCACAGTGGAGACCTCTTCAACCAATATTTTACAATCAATACTTGGTATTTGTCTAAGATAAGTGTGGTAGTTCAGCTAAGTCATGTAGTGGGAATCAGTCCAAAGAGCTATTCAGGAGGAAAGATACATCTTATTAATCTTCTAGTGACAGTGTAACCACTAGTGGTATCCATATGTTGGGTTCTGTGCTTGTGTCAGTCTCACAGTTTGTTTGAAACATCTACTGTTTTTACATAACACTTTCCAGACCTTTTTTTTTTTTTTTCCCCTAAAGTATTATTTATTATCTTTAATTGTAAAACATTTGGCTATTTCCAAGAGAAGGCATTGGAAAATTAGTATTTTCTACAGTATAAATATTTCTGAAATTATTAATTATCGTAGATGCTGAAAAAATGAGTACAGAACAGACATTGATGACAAAGTCTGAGTGCTGGTTTTAATTTGGCTTTGTCTTGAGTGTTGCAAATATTATTTTGTAAGGCAGAATCCTGTGAGAACAGCTTTTTACCCCCTGTTGGCATCTGAAAACAAAAGAAATTTGTGTTGCATGCTGCTACTTTTTATTGTAGATGACTGCTGTTGATGCTTGCTATAAAAACCAAATATCGGTGAAGTTAATGGCAAGATTTCCAAGACCAAAAAAGACATTGAACTAAGGCTGTTGCAAAATCATTCATCTTTGAAAATACCCACTGAACCACTGAACACAATAATGAAAAATAGACAAAATAGATGTTTGCGTACTTATGAATCCACATCTGCTTAGAAATATAAGTGACAATTCTCAGGTCAGTCATTGACTTCCTACAAAAAATATTTCTAATATAAAGAAAAATAATATTGTCTTCACTTATGAAATGTGCAAACATCTGCTGACTGGTTACACCATTATAAAGCATGGATTTTTTTTTCTCTAGAAAAGCCAAAACTGAAGGCTCTATTTCAAACAATGAGACATAAACCACAATAACAGAACATTACGGTTGTCCTGCTAAGTTTTCAAAAATCAAGACACAGGTAGTCAAATATGCCTATTAAGCCTTAATTTTGTTCCCTTGTGAATATGCATTACTAAACAGTTTTTAATGTTCTTACAGTGTACCATACCTTGCATATGAATTTGTGTTTTCTGGAAGTAATTTAAAGTGAGTGAAACAAAGCTTTGAAAAGCTGTTTACTAAGTAATGCCACACTCTAATTGTAAAATTGGGTATCTTAATTATGCCATTAGAGTATATACATGTAATTAGGCAATATGGATATTTAATTTCATGTTGATTATCATGTGCAATTATGAACTGAGTAATCTTAGGATATTGTGGCCAAGATTGGCACCTGAGCAGTTTGAAAGTTCTCCATCTTATGTTGTGGTTTTTTGTAAATGTGCCCTAGAACATGAAGTGTGTTAATATGCTAATGTATCACCTCAGATTGTGCACTGTATAAACAGTGGTATGCAGTGGGCAGCATGGAGAGAGACTATGGTTCCTTCTCATATTACACAGCAAATATTCACAATCCAGTGTTGAAATTTGCATTGCTTAGGGTTACTTGCCATATCCTGAACACATCCTGATTGCATTTAGGCTATCTTACACATTTCTATATAGTAATCTTGCTATCACTCATATTCATTGTATTGATCTTTGAATGTAAGCCCCTCTTAAAAAATTGGCCCAAGCACTGACAATACCAATACAGGGTGTTCATCAGTATTTGCTGAAAATTTAACCCTCAAACTAGCCCTGAAAATATCCTAAGTGAAGGTATCTTTAGACCTACGTGAGAATCAAAAGATTTTCCGGTTTTACTAGTTCATATAAAATTATAGAAGGCACGTATCTGTTTGACATTGGCTGAAGCACCTGGTTTAGACTACAGTGGCTTAGACATAAGACACATTTTAACAGCCTATTCCATTCATATAGGTCTTTATCTGAACCCTGTGTAGGTGCAGTCCAAGCAGCTGCTAGTGCAGTGTCCACAGGGCTCAACATAGTACAAGTGCGTCTACAAATGCATCAGCTTAGAAAGAGCAGATCAAGGCCAACCTGTGTTTGTGGCACCAGGAGGCATCTGTGTATATGGATGACACCATTCAAATTTTCTTTCACTCAGCATTTGCAAATCAGGGTCTGCCTGGCCACAGCATTCAACCTGCTGGAGGAAGGACACATCTGAAAATTTGCTAGATTAGTTTGCATTCATATACATTCCTGGCATAAATCAGCACTTGCTTGATCCTAGACTGCAGGATAATTTTAGAAATTTATATAATTTTTGATAATGATAATTTTGGATAGGAGATGGGTGCCTGTCCTCCCCAAATAGGGCATTGCTCTGGGTACATATGGCAGCTGAAACTAAGTGGCCAGGGACATGAAGTGAGGTGCCTACAAGACAAGTAATCCTAGAAAGGAAGCAGGCACAACTGCTGCCTAGGAATAAGGTGGGCACATCCCACCTGAATACACAGGGTACGTAGGTGGTGTGCATGTTCTTTTGCAACACTTGATGTTTGTTACTGTTCAGCATGGAAGGAGAGGTGAATGATTAACCTTTTTCTTGGTACATGCATAAGACACTAGTCCAAACAATTATCAGCATTTTTAGTTAGTGCATTAGTTAACTTTGGACCAGAAGACCACCTGTGGTTCATTGACCATAGATTGAGAAGAACTGCACTTATGTCCGAAGAGGCCATATTGCATATTTTTTTGGTTGGAGAGAAAGCAACTTTCCTCAAAGGAATTTAATACCATGTAATTGTTTCTACTCACTGCTCGCTCTTTATCTGTTTTGCTGTTAATTAACAGATCACACTTTTTTTTAAGGTATCATGTCACTTTTATTTACGGTTATGAGCTTCACCCAGCGGGTGCCATCTCTTGTGTCGATCTCAACCGTGACACAGACAGGCAAGCAAACATATGATTTACTAGGCTCATGATATCAGGTAAGAGCAGAAAACAAATTAATTTCTATTAGTGTCTCAAGCTCCACTTGTAAGTGCCACAACCTTCAGTTTGGGGACCACCAGCTGAAATACTTTAGGGTGATATGTCAAAAGAGGAGAATGAGTATTTGCAACAGAAGAATGGGGATCTGCATGTGGTATTGTTGTAATTCAGGACTGCAGCACAGCACAAAACTCTGTCTGACATTGAACTGTTCTCTTTAAGATAGGCCTCACACGGTGTAAGCAACCAGACAGAATGCAGAGTGTTTTCACACTCTCTCATGAATTTCTAATTGGTGGCTAATGATGGACTGTTACCTGCATGTAATGAAGTTATTTATTTTCCACAGGGTTATAGTGTGAACAGACATCTGGTAATGTGAAATGGTATAAGTGAAATGGCGTCACAAAAATTAGAGTCTTAGGTTATAAGACTCTTTCAGGTCAACACATTCCCTTTCTTAGAGATAGCAAATAACAAAAATCAGTCCTGCTGGAAACAAGCAGTTTGGGACATGGCTCTTGTTTACACTATGTGTAAGCAATGCAAATTGTCTTTAAAGGGAATGAATATTCTATTTGCATCCACTTTAAGTCTGCTTTATACTGTCAGACTGGTATAAAGGGGCCTTTGGGAATCCTTGAAGAAATTTTCAAAGTTGTTAAGGGAAAATACATTGTATTTACATTGGTTTTCATAAGATATGAAGCCAAACTTATCAGGCATTATCTTTAATCTTTTCTTCCCCAAGGTATAATATAGGAAGTACAACACAAACAAAAATCAAAAGCAAAACGGATTTGGAATCAAAATGTCACCCAAACAGTTAGTCAGGAACATTGTTGTAAACCTCTGTATGAAAGTATGTTTGCTTTTTCTGCTCTAAATTGTTATCTGAAAACAACAGGCAACTAAATGCAGAAAGTATGTGTCATTTGTCTGATGTGATGCTGTAATAATATATTCTGTTGATTACAGAGCATGTACCTGAAGGCATTTTATCTGAGTATATGATTTCATTCAATCTTATAGTATAAGTTTCTAGTGGAACAAGAGGCAAAATTATTTATTTCAGAAAGGCTTGATTAGAAAGTGAAAATGTTTTAAAACACATTTCTCCTTTCTCCTCCAATGAAAATAAGAAGCAAATCAGTCTGCCTTTTGAAAAAAACAATACAACTACCAAATCACTCAAATTTGGTTTATGTGGTAAACTAAAAAATGGAATGCTTTTTGGAGATTCTTAGATTTCTTTTAAGGAAAATCGAAAGACACCTTTGAAAAACAAATATTTTATTTCAGATTTTTCATTGTTGCAAAAGATCAAGTACATTAAAACTCCTCCCCATTAGAATGCTGCTCTTGTTTCTTCCCACAAAAATCTGTAAACCATCAAACAGCTGTAGCACTGAATCATAGCACCAATTCAGAATTAAGAAATATATTATAGGAGATACCGTAATTTGAGCTGCAGGATAAACCCAAAATCTTTTCCACAGACGAAAATAAAAAATACTGTCTTTTTGAGGTAGCTGTGTCAGGCAAAATGTGTCAGATAAATTCCATCTTTGGTTATTATTTTGCACTTAGCTAACATGCATTAGAGGTTTTTTTAATGCATATAACATTCTCTATTTTTTCTTAATTGGTATGTATTATTTTTGAACATTATTAAGTAGTTGCTTTTGTACTCAGCTTATGTGACTGCATTTTATTTGTTAGTGTTTATTACATAAACAGTATATTAGTTATTTTACGGTCCTTGAGGACAAAATATATACTGTGCTCAGAGTAAAGTTTATGAATAATGTATAGTATGAAAATAAGGTAAAAAAGAAAATGTAGTCACGGTTAAAAGAAATGTAGAACCTATGATATTGTAACAATTTACATAGATTATTAGTATGTTTTTTAACACCTACATTTTTAAAGTATTTGCATGTTTAAACCACTTCCTCCTATTCCCATAGCCTCCTATCCTTTTGTTGCTGTTACTGTGCAATGCTGAAAAACACCAACCCCAAACAACCTGCTTCTGCATTACGGAACTTAATTTCCAACTAAAATCATGTCAGATCATGTCAGACTGTGCAGAGAAACAGCAAGAGATACCTCTTTCTCTGTTAGATGTTAGACTATCTATATGTATTATATATATATATAAATGTAGAAGAAGTATTCTAACATATTCTGCACGTAAAAGCAGAAGTTTAGTGGACTTTTAATGATTTGATCATGAAATGCCTATGTAATACCCATCAAAATATGTGGGTAGCACTGTGAATACTCAGTATCAAATATTCGGAGAAGTCCAGTGAAATAAAAAAAACCTGAGAATCGATCCCACCAATGCTAAGAATTCCGGTTCAAGCCCTGCTTAATACAAAACCAAAATCTCTTTGAAGATATGATTCTTACTCAGAAGTTAGTGAAATGAACTACCTGAGCATAAGATTAAAATAAATGCCTCATCCTGTATACCCATATACAACTAACATGACCTAACATGTTAAAAAATAATAAATGCGGTTTGGTAAATCATTTTGTAAGAGCACAGATCTGGATTTTCAGATGCTCACTTTGTGTTTTCCTTGGCTCATACAACTCTGCTTTAAAGTCTTGTGCCATGATGGAATGATAATTGGGCGTTGATGAAAAACATCAATCATCATTGTATTGTGATTTGAGTTATATTTGTTTTAAAGTTGAGCAGTAAGGTGTTCTGAAATAAAGTATGGGTTTGGTGTTTGCACTTTAACAGATCTTTCATTTCCAGTCCAAGTGTGAATCATTCCGTAAATCAATAGAGATTATTGAAACTCTAGGATTACCTGAAAGAGTTTTGAAGAGTTTGTCAGTAAGAAAAAAATATTCTGACTTTTCTAGTACATATCTCTTTCTGTTCCATATCCTCCCTAATACTTCTGAATCCTTACCGTAGACATTTTTCCACCATTCCTGCTGGGACAAGCCAGCCTTATTTTGAAGTTTTGTTTAACCAAGTCATTCAGTGGAAGTGTTATCAGTAATTTAAATGATTCATCTGCAAAGAAATTAAAGGCAAAATTGCCCAAAGTTTCATTGATCGCTTAGACTTATTTGTGCCAGTTACTTTAGATCATCAGAAGGAGATTAATCTTTGCCCATGGTTGAAAACAAGTATCTAATTGCATAAAAGAGATTATATAAAAGTGAAACAGATTTATATATTAAAGTGGTTTGATTGTTACTTCCATGATAATCAGCCGCTAACATCACAAGTGGTTGATTGACCACGAAGACAGGGCTGAGGCTTGTCAGAATTATTCTGATGACTGAGAAGGTCCAAAGAAACCATGAGTCTTATAAATGATGGCTACAAATGATGTAATCAATATGCAGTATAGCTAGTGTGGCAGTGTATATCTTCATAAAGGAATGCAGATGATGCTACAGAGGCCTTAATTCCTGGAGATACAATTCATATGACTGCCTCTTGTGTTCTTTTCCTCCTTTGATGCTGAGACCATAAGGAACACAGGCTAACAATTAATAAAAATTTTGTTTTCTCCAGTTAATATGTGTAGGCATCAGAGCAAGAAATTTACACTAATATGAAATTCTTTCATGCCAGTGCACAGAAACAGAACAGTGGCATTCTCTGTTCCTGCTTTTTCACATCCAGCATGTTAAATCTTCTGAGGCTCTTAGTGGTAAATAGCCAGTGATCAGGAGGGTGGGATTTCTTAGGTCAAGAATGTCATATATATGTGATGATTTTAAATAGACATTTGTGTATGTCAGAAGATATAAGAAGTTTCACAGCTGAAAGAATTTGTTTCATGGATAATTTAAGTGTGACGAGGAGGGATTATCACCTTAGGCTTTTGTTCTTTGGTGTTCCTACCTATAGAAACTAGGCAGATGTGTGAAAGTGAGTCAGAAAGTTTATGACTAGGGAGCTTGTCTGATCAAGGCCAAATGAGAGAGAGCTCAATAATATGGCAAATGAACTGGAGGAGTGTGTTGCAACTGTTACAGCACAAATACATTTGAAGAAGATGTTGAGAAAGGAGTGAACAGTAAAAGAGTTATACAGGAGGAATCTTTCCCTTTTTACTCTTTACTGCAAAATCTCTGGGATCCTCACTCTCCTTTTTCTGCCCCTTGTCATCCATCTTCCCTTGTTCTCACTAAAACACTTATCTTTAACCTCCTCCTCTTTCATTACAGTGTCCTTGTTTTTCCACTCTGCAAGTATGATCAACATGCCTGGGAATGCATGGTGCAGACTCTTGGCTACAGCCCCTCACATATTTTGGCTACAGAAACTACTGTTAATTCTTACATTCCTCTCCCTCTTTCCCCCTAATGAACACAAACCACTTTGAAAATTATGAAATTAATTAACGATGCCACAAGACTTCTGCCTAATTTTTCTTTATTAAGGGTTTAGACTAATTTCAGCTTGGGCTAGAGGCTGAAGTTATCTGTCAGGGTCAGAGATTTTAGCTTTTAGTTTTCAGCTTTTATAATCCAAGAATAACCTGTTTTTGGGGAAAAAATCCCCACAAACAAACAAAAAACCTCTTGTACAATGTTGTCTGTTTTATTTTTATGGACAAATAAATAAAAATGAGGCTCAGCTTCTGGTATTCGTATATTACTTCAGTTTTCCCCAACTGTCTCTGTCCTTGCTTGCATGCACGAAAGGGCCTGCGCGCAGTGCCATGCTTTTGGTCCTTTAGAAATTCATCAAATGTTGAATGTTCAGCAAAGTCCTGAACACTGTCAACAGCAAGTGCCTAAGATTCTCAGAATGATTAACGTTAACAGGCAGTTCTCAGTTGCTTCAGACCAGCTTTTCAGAATTGTTCAGTTCTTGCATAACCATAACTAAAGACAAGATTTTGAACAGTGCTAAGAAACAAGAAACTCTGATTGACCAGGCTGTCAAAGATACCTGCCAAGGTCTAAACTTTTCATTTAATGGACACTTAATCTGATCCTAAACAGAGGTTGAGCTTGACTTGAGTATATGATTCTATTATAAGTTTCATATGTATGTTGACCTCCAAGTTTTCTCTGACAAGAGGGGAAATTTGTTCATTAAGAATAATTCCTGACTTTGAATGGCTTACTTCCATGTCTTGGCCTGAACTTGAAATTTTAACTTGAAAATAATTTAGCTATTCTCTAGAGGCATAAGTGTATAGTTTCTATGTCTAGGCATGCTAAGCCTTGGCAATTCTGTTTTTATTTATCTGGACTCAGTTTTATTTTTTTCATTTAGGTTGTATTATCTTGCTTGTATAGTGCATGTAGTTTGTTTTTTCAAGTGGTATATTAAACTGGGCTAGCAGAGACATGAGTTCTGTTACTTCTTTCATTTGAAGGAGGGATGTAGGGACACCTAACCAAACTCACCAACTGTGGTTTGTTGCAGTGACATGCAGTGATCATGGTAATGACCTCTAGAACAGTTTGCTCTGTTTTAACCAATAATCATTATACTCTTATTATGCTTATCTTTTAATCCTAAAAATAATAGAGGATTGATCACCTTTAATTACTCTGAACATAATTTAAAAAGGATTTTAGGATAGAAATCCAGTCAAAAAAAATGGTTCTAAAAATACCATTTGGGTTTTAAGGAGTTCTGCTATTTTTACAAAGTTTGAGCAAATGACATCTCTGTGTTTTCCAAAATATAATAAGACAAACTAAAATATCCAGAAACTTTTCCCATATCCTCTTAAGCAATCTTCATTTTCTTGAAAAATAACCTCACAGTGAAAAGCTGAGCCTGAGAAGGCAAGGCAGGGAGGGGAAAGAAGACTCTGTCTTTAAGAAGCATTTACTTCTGTGTATTCAGGCCTGCATTAAGTGCTTGGCCTGTCTACCTATCCGTAAACACAGTCAAAATGCCCCAAGGTATTAAAACCCAATGTGTCAGCAAATACTATGAGTCAGGTGTTTAGTGGTCTGGATGTGTGGATGCTTGAGATTTTGCCAGGCACCACTGAACAGCTTTCATCAGTGCATGGTTTATAATGTGACAAAATATGCTGAATAAGAACAATGGTGGAAACAACACAATAAATAGGCTCTCTTTCAGCTGGGTTTCAGTCTGATGCAATTCTTATTGCCCATCACAGCAAAGTGATCTCAAAGTACCTTTCTTTTCACTGTGAATGGTTCAGTCTGCATAAACTGTCAGCATTGATCTTACAGTTGGGTTTTGAGAATTTATTCTGTAGGGGTAATAAGCAATTTTTGTACTTCCCTTAACTAAGTATGCAAGGGAATCTTTCCAGCCAGCTGCAAACATCCTCACAGTTCTTCATTATCTCCAGCTTCCCAAGCACTCTTCACTACCCCAGACTCTTTGGAGTTTATTGCTTTTGCCTTGTTTGGGCAAAATAGTCTTTGCAAGGGTTCTGAAAACATCTTTCTCTGCTTCCTCTCTTAGCTGTAGAGACCAGCTGTCTGCAACCAAATGACCACACCTGGGGCTACTTTGAGCATCATGGGAGGAATGAGGGAAGAGAAACTTCTGTGAGCAAGTGTCAAGAAAACTTTTAACAACTAATGTGTGAATGAAGTTTTAGAGATGCTAAGTGCAGACCACTATTATTCTAAAGGGTTTTATACCCTCCTTGAGATAAAAATCACTTTATATGTCTCTTTTTTCTTGTAGTCTACCCTTGGTATGTCACATTAACAGGAGCATCAGGAAAAGGAAATAAAACCTACATCTATCTGAAAATACTGTAAGTTTTCCCAAGGATAAGGGGAAAGGCCACAGAACTGACAATGAAAATGGATATAGCAGACAGCTAAATACAAAGAAGGATGAAAGAGGCTCATGGGGGAGCAACATCAATCAGACCATTTTTGTTAGACCACAGGAACCCAACTAACATTTGCTGGACACAGCATTGCAGGTGAGATGGAGTTTAGGTATGATTTAGTATGTATATTCTTCTGAAAAAGCTGCACAGATTTTTTTGAAACATTTTTCATAATGGCAGGAGCTTTTGTGCATGAACCCTCTTTTGCTCATTTAAAAGCAATGTGTTTGTTCAGCATATACCATTAAAGAGTAGTTAACACAGACATATCCTCACCTGCCAATTCTGCTACAACAGTGTTACTGATGGAAAAATAATGGAACTGGCAACCAGGAACAATAACACCTTAAACAACAGAGAACAGTCACCTATGATCAATTGTCAAAGCCCTAACACATGTGAAGAACTGTAGTGGAAGTAACTATAATCCAGCACTGATAATGTGGGGAGCTCTATTCTAGCTTGGTGTGTTGTCTTTGGGCAAAAATGTGTATCAGCTGGAGGCAACTGTAGCTACATCAGTAGACAAGGGAAGAGAGTGACTACATCAGTGGACAAGGGAAGAGCTGTGGATGTCATCTATCTGGACTTCTGTAAGGCCTTTGAAATGGTCCCCCACAACATCCTTCTCTCTAAA
The DNA here is from genome assembly GCF_047716275.1 of Strix uralensis. NCBI lineage: Eukaryota > Metazoa > Chordata > Aves > Strigiformes > Strigidae > Strix > Strix uralensis. The sequence goes on from NC_133976.1 coordinate 36,222,932, forward strand.
TTGGATATGGATTTGATGGATGGACTGTTTGGTGGATAAGGAATTGGTTGGATGGTCTCATCCAGAGGGTAGTGGTCAATGGCTCAATGTCCAGATGGAGATCAGTGACAAGCAGTGTCTCTCAGGGGTCTGTACTGGGATAGTACTGTTTAATATCTTCATCAATGACACAGACAGTGGGATTGGCTTCACCCTCAGCAAATTTGCAGATGACACCAAGCTGGTGCATTTGACATACCTGAGAGACAGGATGCCATCCAGAGAGACCTGGTCAAGCTTGACAAGTGGGCCCATGTGAACCTCATGAGGTTCAACAAGGCCAAGTGCATGGTCCTGCACATGGGTCAGGACAACCTCCAGTATCAATACAGACTGAGGGATGAAGGGATTGAGAGCAGCCCTGTGGAGAAGGACTTTGGGGTACTGGTGGATGAAAAACTGGACATGACCCAGCAACATGTGCTTGCAGCCCACTGTATCCTGGGCTGCATCAAAAGAAGCATGGCCAGCAGGCCAAGGGAAGTGATTCTACCCCTCCACTCCGGTGAGACCCTACCTGGAGTATTGTGTCCAACACTGGAGTCCTTAGCACAGGAAAGACATGGACTTGTCGGAGTGAGTCCAGAGGAGGGCCACAAAAATGGCTGGAGCACTTCTCCTATGAAGAAAGGCTGAAAGAGTTGGGGTTATTCAGCCTGTAGAGAGAAGGATCTGGGGAGACCTTATTGCAGTCTTTCAATACTTAGAGGGGGCTTACAGGAAAGATGGGACACACTTTTTAGTAGGGCCTGTTGTGATAGGACAAGGGGTAATGGTTTTAAACTAAAAGAGGGTAGATCCAGACTGGATATAAAGAAGAAATTTTTTATGATTAGGGTGGGGAAACACTGGAACAGATTGCTCAGAGAGAGGGTAGACAGCCCATCCCTGAAAACATTCAAGGTCAGGTTGGAGATGTCCCTGCTCACTGCAGGGGGGTTGGATTAGATGACCCTTAAAGGTCCATTCCAACCCAAACTATTCTATGATTTTATGACTCCATAATTCCACGATTCCATGATTCTATGATTCTACTCCATGAACTGAGAAGAAACTGATGAGAATAATCAGAGGTGTAGGAAACAGAGGCTTTCCCAAAATGCCTGTGTAGAAAACTTGAACAGAGTAAGACTTTTCCAGCTTGACAAGCAAAGTCAGAAGGATCTATGAATATGTCTGAAAATTTTTAAACATTGCTTCAAGAGGGAAAGAAATCAACATCTTTCTGCATACCTGCATAGGCATGGAGAGGTAACGGGCTTACATATTAGCAGGAACTATTTACAATGGGATGGGACACTATCTTGTGGTACAGGAGTAGATTGTCTGGAGGTGTTGTAAACCCTTCATCACTGGAGATCCTTAAAGACAGACTAAGCCACTTTCTGCTCAGGATGTTTTATGTATAATTTATCCCTAAGGTTGGATCAATGCTTGTGAAATGTGGTGAAATATGTCAGTACTCTACCTGACTTGGTTATATCATGATTAAGACTTTGGAGTTTTTTTGGGGGTTTTTTTGGTATAAATGTCCATTAGCAAAGATCAAACTAGCAGGGTAAATAAAATAAGACAAATAATTAGCATAACCAGTGTGTCTGCAATTTTTCCTAATGTTTACTTTGAAGGGCTTTGTTAAAGTCCAAAAAAAGACTGGTGAAGTTGGACTGACATATGAAACTGAATCTCTTCCCACTAGTAGATGAACAGTTTTGAGGATACTGTTATTCAGATATCAGAATTAGATAATAATGTGATGGTTGTGTAATGCAATGTTTACATTTGGAGTCATACACAGAATAAGAGGAAACAATTCACACTGTCACATGTACTGCTTCTTCAACCTACCATTTTTGTATTTATGTTTAGTATATTAGGTAGATTTGTACTCATAAATGATTCAGACATCCTATACTTTCAGAGAAAAAAGGATCATTATGTCACTTAGTCTGAGTTTGTGTATAACAGAACAGAAACTTTCACTATGTAATTTACTTCATACAGCATATAATTTCTTGTTGAGATACAGTATCTTAGAAAATCATCAAAATCAAATTTTAAGGCTTCATATAACAAAGAGGATACCACCCCATACTCTACTGTATTTTATTAGTGGTTTATCAACTTTATTGTTAAATATGTACACTACTGAGTAAGGCTTTACAGCTGCAACACTTGCTCTTAATGTGGCTTCCTTGCTTTGTAAAGTCAATACAAGCCAAACTATCATCTTCATCAAATATAGACCCTAAGTTCCTAAGCAATGAACAGTGTTAGAACTGAAGTACATCTCCCACCTGGATTCATGTTCCATGTCATCAATGGTACATAATCTCTTGTGCTTCTTGTTAGTTTTTCCCCATTTGATAGTCTTTAAGGAGAAATATGTTCACCCACTTAAATATCTTAAAAATAAGAATGACGAGTCCTGCCTAAATAAACAACAGATGCTCAAGTATACCTTGGGGTGAATGCATCAGTCAGAATAATCATTATCACATAATATGCAACCACATTATCTTCATCTGTTCCTGTGGTGTATTCCCAGGAAACCTAGGCAACATATTTCATTCTACCAGAAGACGGTTGGGTTCAAAGCACACTCATCAAATCTTCACATTCTCTTTTTGAAGAGATGAAATATACGTAAACATTTCTAAAATGAGCAAAACCAAACAGCATGGGCAGCATATGAAATAAATTCTAGCATAATTTTACAATAATGTTCTCTACTACCACGAAGAGGATCTTAAAAAGGCAAATCCAGATGGTGATTTTTAAAAAAATAACCTAAGAAAAAGTGTGAGGATCTTCAGGATCCATGGGTGTATATTCAAAATATTTGAGATAATAATTTTTACTGTGAAATTCAGATACAATGTGTCATTGGGATCCTGAATAAACTTCATGGTTTTGCCTTACTTTCTCTCATTACAGTTATTTTTCTATTTCTGAAGCTCAACACTTAGGTATTTGTTTATATAGTTCTATGCTGTCTAATACCAAGTCCACATGAAGATTAGATTATGCTGGAGAAAGTGCAAGTTTCTGGATGGTAAACTCCACACATTTTTTTGTGTATTGATCACAAAAACCTTGCATTTGCCTTCTGTTGATCAATTTATGCAGGGGAAAAAAGGACATGATTTAATAACTCTAAATGTTTCATATTTTTCTTGTAACACAATATTTAGTAATTTCACATTTGCTGTGGTACCAAAGCACCTTCATGCTTATATTTTAAACTCGAGAACTAAATAGATTTTTTTTTTCTCACAGGTTTTAACTATAGTATTTGGTTTATCTATTCAGTTAAAAATGAACAACATTATTTTAAAGGTACTAAGGATGTGAGCCTAAGCACTAAAAAATTTAGGGTGATAGTCATACCAAATGTAGATAAATGTAAGCTAGAGTGTAGGCTAGCATGTTATAGCTATGCAGAATCTATTACCAGGGATGTCTTAGATGGTAGGATGCTCATGGCACTGACATAATCTGGCTGTGAAGGAGTGGAGTATTTATAAAGTGGTGTAGATCATTCTCTTGGTTTTGAATCAAATGTGATTTCAGAGATAAAATATATTAAATTTACAGACTTTTTAAAGTATCAGGGATCCAACCCAAATAAGATCCAGACAAAACTCTAATCCATTTACTGTCTACCACTTTTTAATTTTTTAATTCATTTACTAGCAATATGCTAGCAATATTCAATTACTAGCAAATACTGCAAATGCTGTAGAGATTAACCCACTCACAGAGGAGGTAGGCTCTAGGCTCTGCATAAGCTGTTAGGTTTTTCACTTACACCCCAGGGGTTACTATTACTCCTAGCCAAGTGGATACTTAGGTTGTAGCTATGTCCATCTATTCTCATGTTATAGAAGGAAATGGGGAATGAATCTGAGCTGAATTTCATGAGTGAGGCTCACCCTCTGATTCTCAGAATCTTAGCTACTTCTTGGTTCACTCAAGTTCACTTGGTTCTTCACTGAGAGAGTGATCAAGCACTGTAACAAGCTCCTCAGTGAAATAGTCATGTCTTCAAGCCTGTCAGTGTTCAAGAAACATTTGGACAATGCTCTCAGATACATGGTTTAGCTTTCAGGTTGCCCTGTGTGGAGTCAGGAGTTGGACTCGATGATCCTCTTGGGTCTCTTCCAACTCAGGATATTCTATGATTTTATGAATCTGTGAAAGTCACACCAACTAGGAGCATCACATGGCCTGCTTGTCTCCTTGACATGTGTCCAAGATCCCACATATACAATCTGAAAAGAACTGCAGCCTCCCATTTTCACAAGTGGGGTGCTTTGAGCACACATTATGCAGTGACTGGATAGTGCCTCTACCATGCTATTTGCAGTAGGCATTCAGTTTCTGAAGACTAGACTTCAAATAGGGGACCCTGCTTATTTTTTCCTATTTATTCCTTCTGCTTTTCTTGGAAAACTCAAATGTATCATTTAACCAGATTGGATTGCTATCTGGACAGGCCTAAATTAGTTTGCCTGAATTTCCCTCTGTATGTTTTCAGAAATGTGTCTGTTGACTTTATGGGTAACTTACGTAATTACTTTAGTTGGACTAGGTCATTTTACCACCCCTTATCACACACACTCATCCATAAGTAGAGAGCTACTCTTTCAGTGAGGCAGCACCTAAGTTTAGACATCTAACCTAGGTTGACTGGATTCCACCCAAAGTTTTATTGTTACAGTTAGGTCCATGTACACACTTTGTGCCAAATTCTGCTCTCATACTTTTCATGTATGTCTGTGAAGTTATGTTTGATTTATACAAATATGATTCAGAATCAGAAATTACAGATCACTCCAGACTATGGGTGGTGATAAACATTTGGATTCAGATTGTAGATAGCCAGGGTATTTTCTCCATTTAAATTCCAAGGTTAACTTTGAAGACAAAAGCCTTTGCAAAATGCTGGCTGAGATATTGATTTTAGAATTATTTTAGGCAGAGTAAGGAGTCAATTGGATCCAAGTTCTGGTTACCACAAAAGCATTTCACTGAATGAGATCAGTAGTAGGTCTTGCAGGGATCAGTCTTTGCTGTAAAGGCCATGCAGCACTTTTTTTGGTTATCAAAAAGATGATAATATTTTTCATGGCAAGCTTTGTAGGGGCAAAAGAATTTGTGGGAGGAGAAGTAATGAGGAGGGAGATTAAGTTACTATTACAGAGAATTATGTATAATTTAAAAGGGTGTCCTTCAGCCAAAAGCTTTTCTCAGTATCCAAATGCAAGATAATGTAGCTGGGAACCAAGAATGAAGATGAGCATAAGAGAACAGGAAACCCTGTCTTTGAAAGCAATGAAGCACATAAGAATTGAGAGTTCAGAGCAATTAACGTCTCTCAGTATGAGCGAGTTATAAATGAAAGACTATGGCAAAAAGGATCCATGTGAGTCTTAGTTATTTAAGAGATAACCAAGATGCCAGGTGGCAGGAGACAAGCAATATTCTATACATAACACTGTTATACTGGATTAGGACATCAGCACTATCATCTATACTTGAAAAGAATGCAGATATATTAAAAATTTGAAGCAGTCCCGAAGACAAACTTGAGAGTATAAAGCTTATAATATAAGTTAAAAGGAGCTCAGTTTCTGTGAACTTCTTTGTTCAGGTGATACTGAGGAAAACTTTGATATTGTATGAAAAGAAAAATGTTAAAAGGCTTAGTGAGTGCGCCTCAAATCAGGCAAACAATGTTAAAGGAAGGTGTTACTGTAGCAGTAGTTAAATGTAGAAATATCTTACAGCAGAAAGGCAGCAGATGCAAGATCACTTGGAATCATTAGAACAAGATTGCAGTTCTTTCTTAAGGACAAGAAGTCAAACTCCTGGAAGAATATCTATGACTAGGAAAATCAGAGAGAATAGAGGAGTAACATGGTCACAATGGTTCTTTTGGCCTTGATATCTAATTCTGCATTTCAGGGAACTTTCCTCTGCTTTCCGTTCTTCAGTGAGTCAAAAGAGAACATGCATATTGCATTGTCCTCAGAAAACACATGGCAATGACTGTGATCAAACACAGCATGCCTGAGAGTTTCAGGCAGTTATATGCAAGAGGAAATTAATAATTTTTAATTTCCCTTTACAAGTGACAGATGTATTTTTGAGTTTCTTTGTTTGGCCAGACCTCAGTTTGAAGTTGCATTAAATGGTCAGGTTGCACAAGGTTGGTCAGATTAAAATTCCGAGAAGGTACAAGGAATCTTAGTTGGCTGTCCAGGGTTGGTGTCCATCCATATGCCAGAGCTAAAACTGATTGTCAGGTCTTGGATCAAAATTACGTTCTCTTTTTGCAGACCAGATTGTCCTATGGGATTTTGTTATTGTTTCATTGTTTTATGTTTGTTATTGAGGAGGAGAGGTTTTTTGTTTATCTGTGATTTTTCCTTGCCTCTGTGGGATGAGTTATGATTCATCTTGCTCAAATCATTGGAAAATCTCTTACTTAATGAGATCCTCACTACTCAGAAGCCTCAGGCCCTGGTGGAACCTGGGTCTTACATGCTTGCTGCTGGGAGAGAACAGTTGTTTCAGCTTTCAAAAGTTGAAATGTTTTTGTTTAACTCAATTTGTTGGCCTTAGTATAAGTTATCTGGGTGAAATGGATTGTGAATGGTGAGGTTGTGAATACAGGAGATTGGAATACATGATCTAAAGGTCTTCACTGCTCTTAAAATTTACAGACTAGGAAAGCCATTAGCAGGTATATGTATAGTTTCTCTTAGAAATATCTCTCTTTTCTGTATTTATGTTGTACCTCAATTATTTTGGTAAAAGGAAGAAAAAAAATACACTTCATGTGAAAGTTCTGAAAATATAGGTAATACAAAGAGTTATAAAGAACTTGTTTCACTTATTCTTTAGGACACAGACTAAATCTGTCAGCAGCTTAATAGCCATCCTGCTGTCACATTAAGTTGTCCCATACAACACATGCATTATAAAATGTTTGTACTACGCAACCCTAAAATGTAATACTTTAACAATCTGTTTCCCTCATTGGTTACTTAGTTTTATAGTCTCCTATTTATATTAAATTTTGCTGGCAAATATGTGTTACTAAATTTTTTACTGTCATTTCATCTGTAGCATGAAAATACAATAACACATCTTTGAGAAAATAATCAAATATATGCAAAAGAAGAGAGACTTTACCAGGAAGCTCACTACCTGTTTAGGAGTCTAAACCACTTCTTGCTCCAAGACCAAAACATGAGGATCCATACCCCTTACAGATAGGAGTTTGCCCATATTTATTAAACACTTTCCCTAATACCATACATTTTGGGTTTGCCCATATTGATTAAATGCTTTCCCCAATACCATGCATTTTGTGTAAATGAGATTGGACAATTTGAAATAATTAAAAGTGTCTTGGTAAAGTTTCATGTCATTTAAAAAAAAAATAAAAGCACTGATTAAAATATACACAGTATTTCTTGTCTTCTAGGGGCTGTACAGAAAGTACTATGTAATTCCCACATATATGACACACAAAACACTGATTAAGAACATATAAACTGAATGTGTCTCTCCAAGCAAAGTGCGAAATTGTGCACTCAATAAATATGGAAATAAAATTAATTTTATTTCTTTTTATTGCTGCAAAAAGTGTAAATATCTATATTCCATATAAAGAATATTCATACCTATTCAAACACACATATAAATTTAACTCATGGCAAAACCAGATATTTTCCCATTGGGTTTATAATTTCTTTCAGTGCTGTAGGCGTCTCTTTTAAAGGAGCAAATATGCTGCAGCTGTACATAGCCGTAAAGGGTCTTATTTAAATGTGCTTCCTTGAGTGACTATTTTATTTTAAACAATTTTTGTAACCAAAACTTCTCAAGAAGTGAACAAAAAGCCAAATCCATTTTTTTCTTTTATTTCACTTTAGAACTTGGTAGTAGAAATGCAGAATGAAAAAAACTTTTTTGAAATTTAAAAAGTTGCATAATTACAGCAAAAACATTCTTTGGGTTTTGTTTTGCTTTTTCAGTCTTGATGAGACTTATAGTACTGTTCTGCAACATAGAGGTATATTATTTTGAACACACTTTATTTTCAATTCTCTCCACAGCAGCAAGATATAGAAAATATCAGCATGGGAGACTTTGTGTAGCATGAAATACTGGCGATATATTGATGAGTCAAAACATTCAATTTGCTGTAGCCAAGGTGAATTTAATTTGGGGGACTATGTTCAATTTATGCTTTGTTACATTGTTCCTTCCCTAATAGATAATAAAGCTGTCTTTATTTATTTTTTAAGAAATACTTCATATCTGTAAAAACATAACACTTTCTTCTGTTCTTTATCTGCACTGAGATCCCTTTATACTTCCCTGGCTATAAATGTCATTCACAGCCCACACTGACAAAGTGCTGTAATGCAATTTTGGAGGTAAGTGAGGATAAGGCCCATTTTGCTAAACACAGAGATAGAGTGTAAAATGATGGTGAACTATGTGACCACACACTTCGACTTACTGATATGTATAGTCTAAATGAGCCTATAGAGAATCAAAACTGATGGAATTTACAAGCTAGGAAAAAAAGAAGAATGTATAAGGAGGTGGAAATTAAAGCCAATTTACACCTTCCCTACCCCTCATACTAGTTATTTTTCCTGTTACCACCTTCTCTATCAAATCCTTGGTATGCAGGATACACCATCATATGGTGAGATTTACACATTTTTATTCTAATACCCATTTTCCCCCTCTTATACATTTATCTTTCGATCAAGGCCACACTTTTAAAGCTTTCTTTCCTTCCCCCTCTTCTAAACGACACTGACAACAGCAGTATCACAGGACACCTCTTCCCTCACTGCATTACCCCAGTGCCATTAAAAGTTTACTTAATCTCATAGTAGATATGGGACCATATGAGGCTCTTACTCTGTTCAGGAAAAGTTTATGGTTCCCTGCAGGACTATATAACTCTTCTTTACTTATATTAGGAATAGTTTGATTCTAGTAGTATCCTAGCACTGCAGCTCTGGGAAAGACATTCATCATGTCTTTCTGCTTCTTGTTTAGTGAGTGGGATTATGCAAAAAGGGAGTGCGAAAAGGGATTTGAAATGCACTTCTAAACTTATGTGTTACAGAAATTCTGAGAAGTCACAGAGGAGTCTTCTGAATTAGCTTTCTTATTGAAATGTGCAGTTTATTATACTGAGAAGGGACTCTAAAAAGCAAATAAAAAAGTCTGGGTGTAATGACTTAGTGTTTACAGAATATAACTGCTACAAGACTGATTGCATGATATATTACTTCTTTCATTGTGAGCCACAAAACAGGTAGAGGCATGGTAGACTAATTTGGTTTATATATTCAGCTGTAAGGCTAGACACTGCATCATTCTTTTCATAAAGCAGGGACTGGAGGCATGTGGAGCCTGTAGCCATGACAACAATAAACCAGCTCCGAGCCTGAGCTGTAAGTAAGAAACTCGGCCTTGTCTCCATCCCTTCCTGCTCATGACCTGACTCTACTTACTCTCTGGAGGGGGGGCTGGGTGCTCATGAATGATCTATTGAGCAGAGGTACAGTATGGAGAAGAGTGTCTACAACGAGCCTTTTAGCAGAATTTCCCACCGTGACACTAACACAAGCGCAGCTCCCCTCTTTCTAGTGGTGACTTCAGCTCAAGCATGCAAAACCTCTTGGCAGCTGCTCTACTTCACTGTATAGATTTATTGCTGTATAGTAAACACTGGTGATAAAAAGACAAACATCTTGTCTACATTAGAACTCCCATTGTTGCTAGCATTGATGGAGATGCAGGAAGACTGGTGAACACCTAGGACTCCAGCTGGAATCAATATAGATTGCAAATACTCAGAAGTCCTTGAAGATCAGACCCAAATTGCCTAAACTGACGTTTTATTGGCGTGAACAGGCAATATGAAAGCAATATAGGAACTTCTGATGTGCTACATGTTAAAAAAGGGGTTATCTCTACACCTCACATGAAATGAGCACTAGTGATAAAAGATTAATTTCAGACAGCAGATCTATTTTCAGATGATAGGTCTTTGTTGCTGGTGGTATGTAGCACATCTTGTCACAGTCTGTAAAGGCCTAGATGCTAACATGTCCTCCTCTTTTCATATGCTCATTAGCATCAAAAGTCAGCTGGAAATACATGAAGTAGTATGGGAATGACAAGTGGCAGTAGTTGACAAGAGAATGGGGAGAAACTCAGGGGAACTAATTCAGCAATTTATCCCATCATATTTTATTCCACATGAGAATCTCTACAAATCCTATGTGGAATCATTGCAGTGCTTTCTGCACTCCCTCTTCTATTAAGATGAAAATTTTCTGGGTATTTTATACATCTGCTTTCTGTTTCATTTGTATCACAAGAGACATTAAAGTTCACATCATTATGTTCACACTGTGCAAACGGATCTTGCTGGTAAGTATGAGTACACCAGGACCTCTCTTCAAGAGGGCCTCAAGGCTAGAAAAATCAAATGGATGAGGTATACTATATTCTTGAGGACAAGAGAAGATTAATTTAGCAATGGAGTTAATTAGATCTGTGATCACCTTTATCTGGACTAGTATCTGAAATGACTGGGAACAATACTAAGGAGGAAGAACTGTGATGATACACTCTCTTTGGACTGTTTTAACTCCGAGTCTGTTAATTAGTTTCATTTTCATCTGGTTTTGCAGTAATGGTTGTTTCTGATTTTAGATACAATAAATTACAACAATTTAATCTTGATTTTGCTAGTGCTGAAGTCATCACTGGATAAAAATATTCAGTGAGAAACTTTTTTTGACTAACTGCAGATGTCAGTGGCTCATCCTTTGTGTTTGTCTCACTAGATGATGAGGTCCCAGTGGATCATAAAAGTCTAGCCTGCTTTTTTAGTATGAATTCTTGTGTTCTCATGACGATAAGAAATCCACTCACATGTTATATCTAATCATATACCACTATTACTCCAAGGAACTTCTATAATCAGCTCCCAGAAGGTTGATTCTTACAAGTTTGTTACCTTTTTGTGAGTAATTGTAAGATAAAATTTGTGCCACAGTCAGTGGCAGCAGGTCAGGCTTAAGATCTCAGTAGTAGTTTTCTGTATATTGCTTTTCTACTTGTTATTTGTGTCTCCATCTTTTTCATTCATCTTTTTCATTCACATTCACTCACTCTGTTCAGAAAAATCTCATGAACCTAAAAATACTTCCTACTATTGTTTGTCAGGCATAAAAATAAATTGTTTTTCATTTTATTAAGGTAATGATTTTCATTATTAATTTAGGAAAAGCATAGTTAGAATTTTGAAATGTGAGGCTGTGAATTTCTGTGTACAAACAAATAAAAGCAGAAGTGGGACAAATAAAACAATTCATAATATGACTTGGAACAATGCACCAAAGATGAAAAGTGATTTTGCCAACCCCACAGTCATTTTACTGTTGTTGCTTGGCTATAGCATTTTGATTAGGTATCATACTCTATTTGCCGTTTAATGGGCCTTTTACTTGGTGAAAAATAAATGTATTGTTTTTATAATTGAAACAAAGTAAAAATTACATTTGACTTTTGTAACATTAATAATTTTGGAACTATTGTAATCTTTCAACTGTAAACACAAATACATAGAAAGCACCAACATTTTACTTACTTGACAAAAAAATGTTTTCTTTTAAGTTAAAAAAAAAAAATAAATCTACCTATGCAAGCTAGTGTCAGCAATTCTAACCAGAAAGGCTTGATCCTTCACAAAAATAAGGAAAAAAATAAACACTGCATAGGCACATAACAATTTCTTATATAATAGTGTTTCTGAAGGGTAATTTTTGTTCGGACAGAAGCAGATTAAATGGACTGGATATATTCAGTTTGAAGTATTTTAACTAGGCCTCTATTATAGCTCCTCTTTATAGTCTTCAAAAGATGCAGTTTGAAGTCTGAGAATTTTACCTTACTGCCTTCAACATGTATCTAACATATAGCATCCAACTACAATGTCCAGGCATTGTAGGTGGCAGTTAAAAAAATGTTCATTCAAAAATGACATCCAGATATCTAACAGTAGCTTAAAAGGAAGTCCTGGTTGTAAGTTTGAATTCTCTTTCTGAGTTTTGTATGCTGCTGCATGCATATCTCCATATTCACAGAATCACAAAATCATATAGGTTGGAAAAGACCTTGAAGATCGTCTAGTCCAACCATTAACCTAACACTGACAGTTCCCAACTACACCATATCCCTAAGCGCTATGTCAACCCACCTCTTGAACACCTCCAGGGATGGGGACTCCACCACCTCCCTGGGCAGCCCATTCCAATGCCTAACAACCCATTCTGTAAAGAAAAGCTTCCTAATATCCAGTCTAAACCTTCCCTGGTGCAACTTGAGGCCATTCCCTCTTGTGCTATCGCTTGTTACTTGGTTAAAGAGACTCATCCCCAGCTCTCTGCAACCTCCTTTCAGGTAGTTGTAGAGGGCGATGAGGTCTCCCCTCAGCCTCCTCTTCTCCAGACTAAACAACCCCAGTTCCCTCAGCCGCTTCTCATACGACATGTGCTCCAGACCCTTCACCAGCTTTGTTGCCTTTCTTTGGACACACTCGAGTAATTCAATGTCCTTTTTGGAGTGAGGGGCCCAAAACTAAACACAGTCATCGAGGTGTGGCCTCACCAGTGCCGAGTACCGGGGTAAGATCACTTCCCTGTCCCTGCTGGCCACGCTATTTCTGATACAAGCCAGGATGCCATTGGCCTTCTTGGCTACCTGGGCACACTGCTGGCTCATGTTCAGCCAGCTGTCAATCAACACCCCCAGGTCCCTCTCTGACTGGCAGCTCTCCAGCCACTCCTCCTCAAGCCTGTAGCGCTGCTGGGGGTTGTTGTGGCCCAAGTGCAGCACCCGGCATTTGGCCTTATTGAAACTCATGCAGTTGGCCTGAGCCCATCACTCCAGCCTGTCCAGATCTCTCTGCAGAGCCTCCCTACCCTTGAGCTTATCAACACTCCCACCCAACTTGGTGTCATCTGCAAACTTACTGAGGGTGCACTCGATCCTCTTGTCTAGATCATCAATAAAGATGTTAAACAGGAGTGGCCCCAAAACCGAGCCATGGGGGACACCACTCGTGACCGACCGCCAACTGGATTTAACTCCTTTCACCACAACTCTTTGGGCCCGGCCATCCAGCCAGTTTTTTACCCAGCAAAGTGTGTGCCCATCCAAGCCATGAGCAGCCAGTTTTGCCAGGAGAATGCTGTGGGAAATGGTGTCAAAGGCCTTACTGAAGTCAAGGTAAACAACATCCACAGCCTTTCCCTCATCCAATAAACAGGTCACCCTTTCGTAGAAGGAGATCAGGTTTGTCAAGCAGGACCTGCCTTTCATAAACCCATGCTGACTGGGCCTGATCATCTGGTTGTCCTGCATGTGTTGTATGGTGGTACTCAGGATGAGCTGCTCCATCAGCTTCCCGGGCATCGACGTCAAGCTGACAAGCCTGTAATTTCCCGGATCATCCTTCCGAACCTTGTGATATATGGGCGTCGCATTGGCCAATTTCCAATTTGTCGGGACCTCCCCGGTCAGCCAGGACTGCTGGTAAATGATGGAAAGCGGCTTGGCAAGCACCCCAGCCAGCTCCTTCAGCACCCTTGGGTGTATCCCATCCAGTCCCATAGACTTGTGTGTGTCTATGTGATGCAGTAGGTCACTCACTATCTCCTCCTGGAATGCGGGGAGGTCATTCTCCCAGTCTCTGTCTTCTGGCTGAGGAGGCTGGATTCCCTCAATACAGCTAGTCTTGCTATTAAAGACTGAGGCAAAGAAGGCATTAAGCACCTCAGCCTTTTCCTTGTCACTTGTTACCATATTTCCTCCTACGTCTAGCAGGGGATGGAGGCTCTCCCTGGTCTTTCTTTTGCTGTTGACATACTTACAGAAACATTTCTTGTTATCCTTGATTGCTGAAGCCCGATTAATTTCTAGCTGGGCTTTAGACCTCCTGATTTCTGCCCTGCATAGCCTCACAGCCTCTTTGTAATCATTGTGAGTCACTAGCCCCTTCTTCCAAAAGCTGTAAACTTTCCTTTTCTCCCTGAGTTGCAGCCAAAGCTCCCTGTTTAGCCAGGGCGGTCTTCTCTGCCGCTGGCTTCTCTTACAGCACCTGGGGACAGCTTCCTCCTGTGCCATTAAGACTTTCTTCTTAAAGAGTGCCCAGCCTTCCTGGACCCCTATACTCTTCAGGATCATCTCCAAAGGGATCCTGTCAAGCAGGTGCCTAAACAAGACAAAGTCAGCCCTTTGGAAGTCCAGGATGTTGGTTCTGCTGCCCTCCCTCCCGGCCTCTCTAAGAATAAAGAACTTTATTATTTCATGGTCGCTGTGCCCTAGTCAGACTCCAACTGCCACATCATCCACCAGTCCTTCTCTGTTCACAAAGAGGAGATCCAGCAGGACACCTCCTCTGGCCGGTTCAGTCACCAGCTGCATCAGGAAGTTAACTGCCACACATTCCAGTAATATCTGGGACTGGTCCCGTTCTGCTGTGTTGTATTTCCAGCAGATGTCTGGGAAGTTAAAGTCTCCCACAAGAACAAGGGCAAGCGATCGTGATATTTCTCCTAAGTGCCTATAGAATATTTCATCCACCTCTCTGTCCTGGGTGGGTGGCCTATGATAGACTCCCACTATGACATCTGCCCTGTTGGCCTTCCCCCTGATTCTAACGCAAAGACACTCCACCCTGTCTTCACTACACTTGTACTCAAAGCAATCATAACAGTCCCTAACATGCAGTGTTACCCCACCGTCTCTCCTTCCTTGTCTATCCCTCCTAAAGAGCTTGTAGCCATCACTTGGCGCACTCCAGTCATGGGAGACATCCCACCATGTTTCTGTAATAGCCACTACATCATAATTTTCTTGTTTCATCATGGCTTCAAGCTGCTCCTGTTTGTTATCCATGCTGTGTGCATTGGTATAAGTGCACTCAGATGGGCTGATGTTTTGCCCCCTTCCCCCTTCCAATCAAGTTTAAAGCTCTGTCAATGAGTCCAGCTAAGTCCTGCCCCAATATCCTTTTCCCCCTCTGGGACAGGTGCATCCCATCTGATGCCAAAAGGACTGGCATCCTGTATACTAACCCATGACTGAAAAAACTGAAGTCCTGATGGTAACACCAGTCTTGGAGCCACAAGTTCATCTGTTGAGTACTCTGGTATTCTTCTTCATCCATCCCCACAACTGAAGGGATGGAGGAGAACACAATTCGTGCCCCTGACAGAGCATCTGACACATGACACCTTCTCATTGCTTTCTTTAATATTATATTCTAGCAATGCTTTTCAAAATAGAAATTATCTTTCTTTCTTTTCTTTTTCCCCCCCTAGGTGTGATTGTGCAAATGGTGATGTGCTAGAAAATCATCCCTGACAATAAACCTACAAGGACAGAAAGGAGGAACACTGGAGGTGTGACATCTGACACCTGTATGCTGTTGAATGACTGGAAATCCTCCTCAACCTTACTTCTTCATCTGAGCATATTCCAAGGACACCTCAGGTCCTGAAGTCACCCAAAGGCTCAAGGAAATAAACCCTACACAGAAGGTTAAAACTAGTGCTGAAGACACTACTCATGGATGGGCACTCTGTATCTGAGCAGAGCCCTGTGACACCCCGTGCTTCCCTGCACACCCCACATGAGGAGGGCACAAACAAAGCTAAAAACGGAGATGCTCCTGGTCTCTGTGCACCCCCACAGTTCTGTCCTGAGGCCCCCTACACCCCACATGTAGCTCGGGAGAGCTGGAGAGAAAATACGGTGCTGCAATGGGAATGTCTAACTTGTCCCTTCTGTGACAGTGAGGGTCAGATGCAAGCCTGAAAAACGGGAAGGTTCACTTTTACTGTATAGTTCTGTATACGAAATCTATACAGCAGCATCTGAATTGAGGCAGAGGAACAAGAAGGGAAGAAAACACATTTAGCACAGTAATAAGAGCAAGTCTTAAATAAATAAACTGTGTCTAAGAGAATTGAGGATAAAAAGTGTGTCAAAAATTACTGTCTTTAGAGTCAAAGTATATAGAGACAGTATAAAAAATAAAATGGTTTGGTTTGCTGAAGGAATAAGAGTATTAAACAAATAGCAATCTTTATATTCAGTCTATCAATGAAACGTATATTACAATTCAAAGTTCTAATAAAGCACTAGTGAAAAAAATATATTGGTTTTGCTCATTCAGTGGTACTATCTTTTAATTAAATTTAGATCAACATGTTAGCAAATGTAGGAAAAAATTATTCAGGAGTTTAGCGGTTCTTTAAAGCAGGACATAGTTTTAAATATACATTGATATAGATTTTATAGAGTTCCATACACAATTTTATAAGAAAAAATTACTTCGTAATAAATCAAAATTTTTGATATTTTTATTGCAAAGCTTATGAAAAAAATCTTTAAATACACACAGGAAACTGTGTGTGTTTGTGTGCACATGCATGTATGTGTGCATGTATTTGTTCACAAGCCGAGAATGTTGAGTCTATGAAAAGATCTGTGTATTTTGGTACTATTGACAGACTTTTAGGATAAAGAATAATACAAGAAAAGAAACTTAAGTGATAGAAAAACAAAACTAGTCCTCAATTTGTAGGTTACAAATTATTTTCATCAGGAATTGCACAACATTAATGTGTTATAGTTTATGTACTTTAGCAAAAATACTGAATTTCAATTGGATTCCTTTTGGCAGAAGAAAATACTAGAATATTTATCTACATTGTCATTCTCTAGGGGCCTCAGAGTACTTTGTGACCATTAATTGAACTTCACAACACTTCTCTGAGGTAGGTATTTGGGGGTAACAAAAGTCACAAGAAACCTTGACTTTCAGTGGTTTTGCTGACAAAAAGGAATGTTTTTACCACAGGATAACTAAAGAGAGCAGAAGTACAGC
Source organism: Strix uralensis (assembly GCF_047716275.1). Classification (NCBI taxonomy): domain Eukaryota; kingdom Metazoa; phylum Chordata; class Aves; order Strigiformes; family Strigidae; genus Strix; species Strix uralensis. Next base: position 36,239,985 of record NC_133976.1, read on the forward strand.
CAACACTTGTAGGCTTGAAGTGCAAGATTGGCCACAAACAAGGCAGAGTGTGCATAAACTTCCTTAGAACTGCCTTATTTACACTAAGACTTTTAAAAACAAGCAAGTACCATGCACAGTTTTGTAATAGTCCTACATTTCTTCTAACTTAACACAAAATCACTGAGGGCCTCCTTTCAGATAAACCAGGCAGAAGGAAGAGGAAACTTTAGCAGTCTCCTCTGAATGCCTTGCTTTTAGCCTTTAGACAAAGCATCTGTTTTCATACATCACTGCAGAAATTAATGATATTTTGTACAAATACAGGTCTTTTTATTGGTCCATGACTGTCCAGAACTATACAGGAAAATAATCAAATATGCACTGGCCTTTTTGCAATGTGCCAGCTTGAATTATTATGTGGTTATTGTGCATTTAACAATGGAGCTCCCTGGTGCTGTTGCTTAGAATGAGCACTTTGTTCTCTATCAATCAGGTATGGATAGTTTTTATAAAATCTTGCTTTCAAAGTACAAATCATAATGAAGTACAGGATTCTGTAGTTCATGGACACATGCTCCACAGATCTGTACACAAGTAGTATTTGCTTGTGAATATTTATTCCGTTACTTTCAAAAGGCTCTGCAGTTTAATAATTGCCTTCCTTTATGCACCCTTAAAGCTTTTATGCAACTCGCCATCCTTCCAGTTCCTTTTTATTACTCTGCCATGTTCCTATTATTATAGCTGTTGTAGAGTACTGCAGCTTTCTACACTGACTTTATCTTTATTCACATTCTTATTTAGCCTTGATCTAGTAGTGGAGGAATAGATGCAAAAGTGATGAGAGTTTGGTTTATCCGTAGCCTTTATTATCGGATACCCACAAGGAAATAAAGCTTTGATCTACTTCCTTAGAAAGCTAATCCTGGTGATTACGTGCAGTCATAGCTACAGGGATATACATCTTTAATCTATTGGTGTTGAATACTTAATCCAGTAAAGATTCTTGGCAAGAAGATTTAAGAAAGAACAAAATAATTAAACTGTTCACAGGCATTGTTTTCGGGAATGCAGATTTGGTAGCATACTACTGCAGGATCTCTTTTTTTTGTTGTTTTTGTAAAGGAACACTTCAGCAAAAAAATTTGCATAATTTCACAGCAATGTATTGTGGAACATACTATTTTCATTGTTGCAAACTATTAAGCACTCAAAGGTCGATCTTCCACATTGCAGAAATCAGACTTTGGTTTGTGCAGATATGACTACAGTGGCTACTGATGCACCCTGTGCAGAAATTTCATTTTGTTTTATTCAACTTTAGCCCAAACTTTTCCTTTTTGATGCAAACTGAATACGATGAGCTATAAAAACAGCATATAACTGTTTCAGATTTGTCCAAGTATTCAAAACTGAAGCCTGAATGCTGACAGCATATCTACATACTTGCATACACAGCTTTTGAGTTAGTATCTGGGGGAGATAAAATTGTATCATGAATATCTTAGGAAAGAACATCATCTTGATTACCTATGTTTGACTTTTTTTCAGACTGACTGGTCTTAGTTGTACACCAGCTGTGGCCATTTTTCATGCTTTGATATTTGTGGGATTGAAATTCCCCTCTGTGTGTGTGTGTGTGTACATGCACACACATGCACTCAAGATCCTGGGTACACAATTATAGTAGACAATGTTAACACCAGATTGTCCCTGGTACAAGACAGTCTTTTAGATATCTACTACCAGTGTTGGTCTTCTTCCCATTAATGCTTGTAAATAGGAATAAATAAAATGATTGAACTTTTTAATATTACAAACCTTCCTTTATTACAAGATGATTACACTTAGTTTGAACAAAAAGAATATAAGAAAAAAGGCTGCTTCTAATTCTCAGTGGCATTTTAATGGTTTTCAGTACTTTACTAAAGATGCAACAGTTTTATAAAGGCATTTTCTTACAAGTTGGATGGTTTGAAGTTATTCAGCTTAATTACAAGTGGCAGCTGTTCTGAATATATATGCTCTTTACCAACAGGGAAGAATGAAGAATGTATCTGTTAATGTGACAGTAGTGGAGTTCTTTCCTTTCTCAAAACCAGAATTACTATATAGTTTTTTCTTTGATAAGTTACGATAATGACATGGTGATTTAATGAATACTACACTGTATGTCTTAAATTGACAAACGTGATGTTCCTGGGCACATGCTGAACTGGCTGAAGTGAACAAACTCTGTAGACCAGAAGTAGGATCAGTCTCGCAGACACCAGGTTTTTATTTTTTACTAGGAAGGAAGTACATTAAGACTGTATAAATTACACCTAACCAATTATCTACCAGTATATTTTTCACCCATCTAATAAAACAATTTGCTTTTTAATCTTCAAAAATTAATTTAGTTCTTTTTTTCTCCTTAAAATTCTATTCAAAGGGGTTATAAATTACACTGGAAAAGACATTACAGAGTCTTGTGTAGAGCTGTGCTAAACTGCTGACTACCATCTTCCCTAGTATTTATGAGGGCTAAGAGCACATGTCTTTTTTATATTAGTGAAACTTGTGCTTCTGTGTTGTTAAGGTGTTTATGAAAATGAACAGTTTACAGCCAGTCCAGCTTCTAAGATTCACAATCACAAGAAGAGTTCCTGAAGTTCTAGTAGTCAAAGAATATATATTTACAGCAAAAACATGAAAGATTTTAGATTCACACAGCCTCATGTGAATATTTTAGCATGAAGTTAGAATGTTATTTAGTGATTTCAGAGAATTGTAATAACCCTTAAAGAGATTCACATACGATTAAATAGTATCTCAAAAGATCACTACACTAGAAATATATTGTAACAAATCTCCGTCCATCTAAGGATTTCATAGTTGTCACTAAGGTATGTATCACACTGACTCAAATTTGTATCAGTGCCAATCGTAAAATTCACAGCAACAGCACTGATAAAACTGCCTTTTATCTTTTTTCTTTATTTTTTTTTTCTTTTTTAATAACTGCCATTGGAAATAAAGGAGAGCTTCTCTCGTGCATAAAGTCTATGGGCTCTGATTCACCTGAACTGAAGCAAAGAGCATGGTGTTTGAAAACATTACCATTACCCAGCTGTTCACAGCAGGGACAGAGACCTTAATTCAGAAGAGGTTGCCCTTACAGGCAACAGCATTCCTCATAATATCTAAACAACAGTTATACTCCTATTTAAACTTAAATCTAGGAACAGCTTGAGTGAATATGAAAGAAAACCTTTGTTTTGTTTTATTCCTTGTTGTTATCAGGTCTTGTGTTTAAAGAACCAAGGTAGAATTAACTGGTGGAACTCATTGTCACAGGCTATCATTTATGAACTGTGTATGAACATGGGTTCAAGAAGGAGTTAGAAAAATATTTATGATAGGTTTCAAAGCTCACAGGGAAGGATGATCCAGACATTGCCTATGGTTTAGGCAGTCTCAAAACCACTGGCTGCCAGGTGCTGATAGGAAGGGATCACACTATAGGCAGAGAAGGAGGAGAAATCAGTCTCTTTGTGTACTGATTCCCATGCTCTTTTGCTCTCTGCTACTGGAGACAAGATGTGCACCTAGGCTGATGTTTTGTTCAAACTAGCTACTTAAACTTTTCCTTAACAGGGAGAGACTCGAGAGAGAGAAAGAGAAGAAACTCCTGAAGCTATTTTACTCCTTTCATTTTAACATATAAAAGTATGACATGAAATGCCTGCTGGAGGTGCCCATTCCTCTACTATTGAAGAAGACTGAACAACTTATACTAAGACCCTAACCTGATCTAAATGATTTTCCATAGTATGGAACTTGAAACTTAAATTCCATGGAGCAAAAACATAGCATGCTTTGCATTGTAATTAATGTTTATATAATAAAAAATATGAATGAAGACTCTTTTAGAGAGTCTATGAATGATCAAGGTGCAGGATAGCCTCTCATAATGACAGTGGGGAAGACTGTATTACAAAGAAACTCCTTGTGAGTAAATTATGCTCTAGATTGTATTACAGATTTTTTTGCCTGTTCCAGTGAAATGCTTGGCAGTTTTGGCTATCACATTCCTGGCTGCATGTTGCTGGGGCTGCGCTCTGCTTCAGCCTCTCCCCTCTTATTTAACACTGATGTGAAAGGGAGGTCTACAGAGAAATCTTAGCTCCTCCTGCCTCTTTCTTCCTTCATAGAGTAAATTCTTCTCAGGAGTTGTGCAGACAGAATTTTTCTGATCAAAGATTGAAACAAGAAATTGAGACAAGTTAAAAGAATAGGTATCAGTCTGAAATTATTTTTTCCTAACTCAAGTCCAAGCAATACACTTTCTCATTTGTTTTGGTTTGTTTACCTTTCAGAAATTCAATGCCATAACCTCATATGGAAATGAAGGTTCTAAATGCAATATGTTCTGTTCCTCAAAGTAGAGATTGCTGTGGCTTGCATACTGCACTTGAGGCTCATACCTTGACTCCATGGTATCGTATCAATATTTTCAAAAGTTGATTTAGAACAACTCAGGCTTTATTTTCTTCCCTGTGGCCAAAATTCCCCACCTGAACTTTGTGTGTCACTTAAGACCCAATCTTTTGACTTTGAGATGATGGGGTGACATCTTGTGCTATCTTTTGTTTTCGTTTTCCTCAGTACACTACTCACAGAGCTTTACTTGTGCATCTTCATCCATTCTTAGTCACACACCTGTCAGACAGAAAAGATTATAAATCTTCCTCAGGCTGAAAAGAATCAAAACCAAGACACTGTGGGCTTTACGTCAGTTCAAATGTTATGTTTAGGCCACGGTAGTACATAAAGACCACATTAGTACCAGAGTAAAGGAGAGGAGTTTTCTTATTTCTGTCCTTGTATGTTAAGCAGCTATCTTTTTGAAAGACATTAGGATGTAAATCCCATGGTAAATTCAGAACCATCACTATTAAGCTATTAAATAACCTTAATTTTTTATTGCTGATGTTCCTTCATTGAAATGTCAGGTTATCTTCATCAGAAGAATGAGATAGCAATGAAATAAAATTATTGAGATATAATGAAATAAAATAAATTGAGAATGTTTCCAAAGTACTTTCCTACAAGAGTCAGCTTTATCTAAGTGGGAAGGATGGTGCACACCTTTAGTGTGTCCTGCTAACAGCATTCAAGGTAATTTCCTTCTCTGGTCTACAGCAGTCCTGCACCATTCATTCCAGTGGAAGTTATTCCATTTGAATTGGAATGTGATCTAACTCCTGCTTAATGAAGGAAGTATTTTCTAATTTTCTTTGAAAATAAAAATATTCTTTGAGAATGTCCTCAAAACTCAACTTGAGAATTTGGACAGGAGACTCTTCTAAGTGGTTTGCGTTGTAGGTAGTACAGCAGTTGGTTTCTGGATAATACAAGTGATAGTCTCCACTGCTTTTCAATACTCAGTTTAAGAAGTCACACAGAATCACTGAAAAGGGAAAGGTATATTAAGAAAACAGCTGGCAAAAAGCAATAATTTTCTGTGAAATTTTTTTCCTTTTTTCTAAAGAATAATAAAAAAAGATATTTCTGGAATTTTTTAAGGAAAGCAGTACATAAATGCAGAAATATGGGCCGGTCACTACCACTGCATTAAATCTGCATGTTAATCTATACCAGATTCCCCTTCACAACCAGGCTTCAGACCAGACTAAAGTTTACCATGATTCTCTTCCCATGTACACATTTAATTTTCCATTTCTGGAAAAACAGAAGGAAAAGACAGTGCACATACAGGTATTTTCCTGACACAGATCATTTGTGTTTGACTGGACCTGAGAATAAAGAAGCCTTCCCAGGTCTCCCACCTTAGGTCTTGTAAGTGAGTCATAAGCCATGAGATCACCAGTTCCCATTTGCTGCTCTTTGATTGAACTCCAGTTTTATTACTGACACATTTATTGCTGAGTCAGATGGTAAGTAAAATATAATTACCTTCACTCAAGATGTGAAAGTGAGCTCTTCATCTGAACTACAATAAACTCTACTGTAAATTTCTAACCTTGAAGTCTGCTGAATCCAAATGAAATCTTCCCCTTTAAGTGAGAGTGATTCATACTTATATTCCATCTATACAGAACGCATTTTTCAACATAGGTTGAAAAAGGTATGACTTTAAGATAAAGAAGTTCTCCCTCTGCCTTGAAGGAACCGTCATTTGGAAAATAAATATAGATGTTTACTTTCTTGCTTTGCTTTCTTTCTGTTTTGTCCATGTTATGTGGAAAAATATTTCAATTAAACCACCATTTACATGGAATGATGATGCATAGATGACGGTGTATGTCACATATATCCTATCTGTTTGAAATGACACTTTCATTTATACTTGATTTATATTAATACAAACTCATGGTTTAAAGTTTTTTCAACCTATGAGTGTATTTCACCCTTATTTCTGGATCCCAAACTTTAGGTAGAGTTATTGCTGTGGAAAATAAGGTCATGGAGCAAAAATTGGTTTATTTTGTTCAGATTAGCAGAGAATGACACCCATTGAGGACTCTGCTGTCTAGCAACAGTATAGAAATATTAGAATGATTTGCTGCTGATTTACAGTAATTTTACCACAGGATAAACAGGATTTTACTACTTTAATACCTCAAGTATATAAAGGATGAAGTTAGTAACAATTTCATGATCAATGATTCTTCATTTCACTTGCACTTCCATGCATACATTTGTCAGAGCCCCGAGGGCACTAATTAGTCTTAAAGACCCTGACCAGCGTAGCCTGCACCCACACCCATAAACCCAGGCCTCTACTCAGGCTCAGCTCAAGGCTTTCACCACTAATTTAAGCCATGATGGATGAGTGCTAAACTGCAGGGTTCATCTGATCTCCATCTCAGCATTTGGACTGATATCCTGGGCTTGCCTTTGGCCCTGCCTTTTTCCTGTGGCTTCATCTGCCCTGAGCCTGATCCCAACACAAGTTAGCTTCCTAGCTTGACCTCAGACATGCCTCATCAGTGATACTGCCTTATGATTGGGACTCCTGGTTGGACCTGTCCACTGTCCCTTGGTCTGTCCTGTTTCCTCACTCAGGAACTTGGATGTTCCCTGTCTGGTATCTACCCTGGCCTGGGTGTCCCCTGTGGTTCTGTGATTGCCACCATTAGGGACCAGCTTTGCTCTTGCTGCTTCCTGACAAGTTACCTATGGCCTCCCTAAACCCTGAGCTGAGTACCATCGATCCTGTTTCCAGCCATGCATGGCCTTGTCCTTACAAAACCTTCTGAGGGACTAGTCTTACCCTGGGCTCTCATCCCCCCACAGTGCTGACCCTTTACCTTTTCCAGACTCTAGGAGTTTCTCTTCTGCCTCACCAACCCAGCCTCTAGGGCTTATGAAAGGGGGCCTGGACCCCCTTCTCTGGGGTTTGTCAGTGGTGGTCCGAACTTCCCCACTTGACTCTGTCTCTCATGCTATGTCTCTTTCCAGTTTGCTGTCCGTGTTTTGGCTCTGTTTCCCAAAGTAGTCCACAGGTGCCCCATTGCAGTTAGTTAAATGCCTAGGTCTGTCAGGTGTGGGGGCACTTTTCTGGAAGGGAACTGCTGTTGGGTCCTTGGGGAGTCCTGATCACCTTGCCCCACCCTGTCAATGGCTCAGGGCCCCACTTCAGCCCTCCAAGAACCATCAGTCCCTGCTGCAGCAGTGCTGGTCTCCATCGCCCCACAGCCCTACCCTGCCCTGGACCCTGCTGATTGAGGCCTGTCCCCATCCCCAGGAAGGACCTTGATGACTGGGGCTGCCCCAGCATCCCCCAGCAGCTCTGCTCCTGGCTGGGGTGATGAGACGAGCCCTGGCTGTGAGGTCCTGCACTGTTGCCTGCATGGGCAGCCCCTGCTGCTCTCAGCCCACCTCTCCTTAGGGAACAGCCTGGCTCTTGTTTCTTTCTAACAGCTCCATTTCCTTGAGAAGATAAGACTGAGCAATTAATAAAAACACCTTGGATCTCCTCATCAAACCATGTGCATTAGATGTTGTTTCCATATAATATTCTCGTTAGGGATATATTTAATTGCTTCTTGAACAATTGCATTTCCACTGAAGCTGCTTCTATTACAATTCTGAGCTATTTTCAAACTCTAGCATGTCCTTTACCTACTCTGACTGTGAGGTTTATTTTAAGGCTCTCCTGGTTTATTGCTTGCTCCAGCTGGGGCTGTTGATGGACCCCATTTGCAGTCCTTGTCTCTGCCTGCTGCAGTCAGCCCCTGATGGGCAGAAATCATGGGTGAGGGCACAACTGGTACCAGGGTAGCTCACAGCTCCTGGCTTCTTGGCCATGAGGGAGCAGCCGGCCCTCACGATGCCCCATTGCTTTGTCTGCAAGTATGGTACCCAGGGCAGCTGAGGCAGTTGAGGTGCATGTAATCCTAAGAGTGAGGTGAAGGCCCAGAGCTTCTGGAGGTCTGTCTTTAGAGAGCTCTTCATCTGTTAAGAGCTCAGGCTGTGTGCCAAGGCTGAGAAGGGAAGCATAAAACTCATTATTTTGCGGCTCCATTCAAGGCAGGGAGGGTGGGAGAAGTCATCAACACCATGCTGAGTAGAATTTCCTCTGCTCTTCTAGGCTTCTGGATCCCTTTACTCCAGGTCAAGAGGGGATCTCCCCATCCCTATTTCTTCTCAGTTGTCCATGGGTCAAGGTCTATATATTACGCTGTGTGTTGTCTATCTCACTGTCCTTGAAAGAGAAGATAGCCTGAGTCAAGACATGTCCTGGTCTGTTTTAAGTGCCATACAAAGGGCTGGAGGAGAACTAGAGAACAAATATCTCAAGCAGTGGGTACTCCAGACAGTGGCTGGTGGCAGCTCACCTGCACTTGCCTCATGCAGGCTTTGCCTGACCAACAACTGAGAAGGTATCCCAAGTACCCAGTACTCATGCTGGCCTCTCTCAGGTGGAAAAGACCTTGTAGCTGCTGCAAAGTTGGCAAGGAGCTGATTGGTGTTACCTACTTTGCAAATTGCCTAAAAAGCTCATGCATTGTTTTTGACTCTTTGGTTACTACTGCTGATGCAAGATGAGCATAACTGATTGCAACAGTGTCACATACTTGATTTTCTTATGCCTTTGTTTCATTTGATGTCCCCTATTAGTAAACTAGGTCACACCATTTAGAAATATAAATGTGTGACAAAGTAACTGGCTGAAAACTGTGACTCTAACACAGTACTTAAGTCTACAACTGGAGAGACACTTTAATACAGCTTGTGTTAATACTGCCATATGTAGAAGCAGTTTCACCTCCATTAAGTTCTTAACCCCTCTCTTCTCTGCTCTGTGACTTTCCATCTTTTGTTCTAGCACAAGTGTTTCTGCAGCTTCACAAGGAATCAAATCAGGAAATGGTATGGTAGACATTTAGTCTTTTATTCATTGCCAGTCAGAGCAGTTTCCCAGATTTGATTCTCACCACATGGATTTATGCTGTCCAGGTGGTGGTGGGAGGGGGAGCAACACTTTTCAGTGTCAGTGCTAGTTTATATTAACTTGAAGCATTTGTTAAACTACAGCTTAAAGGTGCAGTTCTGTGACTGACTGAACCTTATCATTTACCTTGACATTAACCAAGTTTGTGACAAGGTCTGCTGCAGTATCTTTGTAGCCAAATATAAGAGTAGGGTCGACACAGCGCTTAGGGATATGGTGTAGTTGGGAACTGTCAGTGCTAGGTTAACGGCTGGACTAGATGATCTTCAAGGTCCTTTCCAACCTCGATGATTCTGTGATTCTATGAAATTAGGGAAATATGGCCTAGATGGCTGGATTACAAGATGAGTACAAAGCTGACTGTGTTTTTAGGGCTCAAAGGATAGCTGCCAATAGTTCAAAGTCAAAGTGGCAACTGGTTACAAGTGGCACTGCTCAGGGGTTGATACTTTAGGACCTCCTGAGGTCCCTTACAACCTACATGATTTTAACCCCAGGCAATGTTATCATCCAAAGAAGCAGCCCCACCTCCTCCTATATGCGTACAATAGGAATTGTTAGGCTCAGTTTTCAGATGACAGTTGTTTTAATAGTTACACAGTTTCCCAGTCACAATTTGGATAGAAGGAGGAGGACAGGAATGGGTCAACAGAGGTAACAACAGGGACAAGACTGCCCTTCATGTCAGCAGCATGGATTTAAGTCTGGTTACACTGACTCAGCCTACAAGCAACAAACTGGGTCTGTTACAGAGCACCTAAGGAAGTGAAGGATAGGCTAACACCATGGATTATTAGAGTCTACTATGCTGAGCTGCCTCAGTTCATGGGGTGAATGGACACCTCTCTGAAATCCTGGCTGTCAACATCTAAGAGGTTTTTAGATCAAAGTCAACCCTTTGTAGAGCATGTGGAAATGAGGAAGTTGGTGCAGTTGCCAAATAACTGGTGGTCCTTTTGTTCCCTCTGTCCTTTTGGTGGTAACCTCCAAGAAGCAAGTCACAAGTTTGCTTGGATTGCCATTTCTCAAATTCCATCCAGTAAAGTAAAGCAAATGGGTCTCTCTAAGCAGATGACTAAACCAAAACACAGTTTCTAAAGATAGTTTAGACTTGAAGTGCCACCAGGAAATAAAGAGATTTCTCTTCATACACTCAACTGGAGACAGCTGAGGAAAAAAACTTGTCATCAGAAACCTATCATTCATTAAACCAGGAAAAGATGTGACTTCATCCCTGACAAGTAGGGCATTGCAAACAAAATTGTTCTGTACTGGTGACTGCAGTGAGGATTGGCAGACACTGAGAGCAGTAAATAACAGAAGTTCATAATATTTCTGTGGGATGAAACACTGACTGCTTAAAAAAATTAGCAGGACTGTTCCAAAACCCCTTCCCAGAGCTCAAGATCTGACCACACCCTGAATGTTCGGACCACACATGAACATGTAGCTCTGCCATCTCAAAGTGACAAGACAAAATGATGCTGGAATCACCACCTGACTAATAAATCTTACTGTCAGCCAGGTTTCCTTGTTGTTGTTTTTGTTTGTTTGGTTGGTTGGTTTACTCTTCAGTAACTGCATTAACCTGGCAATCTTATTTTTGTCTTTAAAAAATATTTTTGTTCTCCCATGTGACTGTGAACAGTGGTCACGTGTGGAGACTGGGGGAAAGAATGAAGGATATTGTTCTTGTCACGTTGTTCATTTATCATCAATGACTTGAACATATTTACTCCCTGTATGCTGTGTGTTTATCTATTGACTTGAAATCTCTCAAATATAAGAGTGAAACTGTTTATGGGATGAGGAGAAGAAAATAGAAACATTGCCAGGTTCTTTGGCATTGTTTATTATATCTGATGAGCCACAGTCATTATTTTAGACTTTGGCATGGAAGAGTTTGTCCATTCAGTAAAATCACCATAAGTGCAGCTGTATCTGGTGTATATTGGGTAAACTGGTTTTAATAATAGAAATTTGCATGGAACTGGAGTAAGCTGTACTGGTGCAAATCACAGCTCAGAGCAGCTTTGTCTGGCTCTGCTAGAGGCTGGCAGTGATACAGCCATTCTGGTGGAGAACAAGCAATGACTGAAATCACAGGAAATCCACAGTGCAGTTAAAGTCCTTGCCTGAGACACTGCAAATGACAAGCATTTTGCAAAGACTTATCCAGTAGACAGAGAAGACAGCTATGCAGCAGTAACATGTGATGTGGTTTTCCTTGATTTATTTTTCATATAGATTTTTCATAAAGCAGAAGAAGAACCTTCAAATTAGCACATTTTCATAAGGTGTGTTTGTTTTAAGAGAACCTTTCTTGAGAGAATTCCCCACCCTTCCTCCTTAAAAAAAAAAATAAATCACTTGAGAAGAAAGGGAAACATCTCTGTGAGTCTCAGAGTAAACATTCCCTGCTGGGCTCCTGGCAGGCGCTGAGCCCACCCCTTCAGAAAGAAATCAAATCCTGAAGCAAACTAGGTAAAGGGACAAAAAAAAAAAAAACCAACAAAAAAGAAAAAAGCAGCTGTTAAAACATTTGGGCTCTTCCCCCAACGTAGTGCTACAGATGTGATCATTTCAGTTGTTTGGCTTGTGTGCTAGAAGCCTCAGACCGTCTGCAAGGAGACATTAAAGAGGATAACATGGAACATTCCCATCTTGCTCTTCCTCACCACTGTCCTCTTCATCACTGCCTTCCTCTCCACATTCTTGGAGGACAGTCAGAAGATTTATTGCATAATTTCTTTGGCAGCTGTTAACTGAGTGTGCAGTTACAGCTTGGTTTAATTAAGAAATCAGAGTGATTCTTTTATGTAGGTCACATCAGTTTTTGATTCTGAATCTCATAAAGTTCTAACCTTTCTGAAAAGTCAGCAGTGTATGTATGGCTTTAAAAAATTACCTTTTTAAATGCTTCTGAGTGTTGTTTATGCCTGCAAATGCCATTGCCCCTTTACTAGATAAATTGTCAGAGACCTTTGTTTGAATGTGGCTTTTGGTGAAATCTATCTTTTTGCATTTTTGCAGCAGAGTAACTGTTTTCAAATAGAATTCATAAATATAGTCTGAGCTCCCAATTGTTTGAAGCACGGCCATGCTGGAAAGGGAACAATGGATGACTTGAGTTTCCTTTCTTTGTCTCTCACCACTATTCATATCAATTTGAAACACATAAAAATCAAATATTCACAGCCCATTGAAGAATGGGGATATGCTGGCTCAGAGATGTGGAATTTTTTAAAATTATCTAAATCATTGACTTCACTAAAAGGGAGGAGCCTGATGTCTATAATGCTTGTACATTTATTTCTTTTCCTTGGTAACCAGACAGCATGCAAGTCCATTAACGCTGACTACTGCTCTCAGAACACCACATCTATATGACCAAAAAACCACGGCTGCTCAGAGCCTCACCCCCACGTTACATTAGACTGTCAACCTCCAGGTTGACTCCAGGTCCAGCCACCCCTCCTCTCCTTACTTCTGAAGAAATTGTCATCCCCACATGTGTTATTTTAAATCAATTTGTATTAATTTTAGAAAGCTTCTTGATCTTTCTCTGATTCAGTATCAGCAGAGTTAATGCAAGATTTGACTAATATTCCTTAGAGTACATTTTTAGATATTGAATGAAAAGACCAGTCATTCCTAAAGAGTAAAGCATTTCAGCCCTGATTGTCAAGGTTCTTCACGTCCTTGAAGACAAAATTTATTTAAAGGATTTTGTAACCTGTTGAGAAGGTTACATCATCTTCAATAACATCTTTATTGCTCAAGAAAAGTGAGCAGTGTACAATGAGCAAGGTACAATGTCTTTGTTGCTCAGGGACTAGAGATCTCTCTACCAAAGTATAATGCTAAGTTATGCAGGAACTGTAGCTTTCACAGGATTGGTCCAAAGCTCTGAAATGAACTCCTGAAGGGACTTAGGACCATCACAGGCTTTGTTCTGTAAAGCCTAAATCTTTGAGTTCTCTAACTTATAAAGCCATATTGGCAGTAAATGCTTTATATTAAAACAAAACAATAAAAATCCCAAATAACCCTGGACACAAACATAAAAAAACACCTACTGAAACAAAGCCTTTGCTGAGATCTGCTTTTCTTCTTTGAGACTGGTGAAAGGACAAAGAATGTGAGCAAAATGTCAGTCATACACAGTGCTTATATTAAAAAAATAAAACAGGTCAGTCTGTTGTCTGTTGCCAAGTGTGAGTGCCATGGCTGGCATGCCTACGTGTCCCCTCTCCCCTTCTAGCTCCTACTGCCTGTTGGAGAGCATCCTGACCTGTGTGATCCCCTAAATCATGGCTGAAAGTGACTGGGATAGTGCTCAGGGGTTAAAAATGTGCAAGGGAGCATGCCAACACTTACACAGTATGGATAGTCACAGGCCAATGCCCTGGTTCTTTGTAATTTTCTTGTGTAGGTGTAACCACAGTGTAGAGTAAGATCCAATGTAGTCTGTTAGAAAATAAGACGTAACTGAAATGAGAAAGAGGAGGACAGCCTCAGATGAAAAGAGAAGAGCAAGTTCAGCAGAGTTTACAGCATATTACTGAGGCAGGAATTCAGATCTAGGTGTTTAATATCACACTGCAGGCTATACAGCACTATCTGTATCATCTGGAGGTAGGATGCCAACATAATGAAGCACTGTTTATTAAACTTTTTTGAAGGGGAGTTGGAAGGAATGCTATCACTCTACATCTGCCCAAGAAAATGCTCTGAAAAATAGTTACAGGCTGCGTGGAGGGTCCTACTTTTCCCCTTAGCTCAGTGAAGAATTGTGTTTTTCTTCACTCTGGATGCTGTTTATCTGCTTCTCATGTCCCAGGCAGCCTTCCCACATATACCTGTTTTCCTGGGCTGACTCTGGCAGTAAATGCTTATGAGATCAGGACTGCAGCAAGCAATGGTTCTTAAGTCCAGGACTGTAGCAAACAACAGTTCTTATTTCAAAGGCAGGTCTCTCAAAACTGGATTAACACATTGTGTGGAGTTGGCCATTTATCAGGTATAGGATTTGCAAGGATACCTGGCATTATTTTCTCAGGATCAACCAGAATTGGATTATAGGGAACCAGTACTGTGAAGCTGAAAAGTGGCAGTAGAATCAATATTAAATATTCATAAAGCAGCATTGTGTCCTGAGCTGCTGCAAAAATCATGCCTTAACACAGTTGTTAGAGGGTCCTGGATAGCCAACCAGCATGAAGCAAGAACCCACTCCTATAACTGAAGCTTCAGCAGCTCCTTCATTGAAGTGCTCCTTCATGCTCTGGTAGCCAAATTCCACTTTCAAAAATTACATTCGCCAAACTTTCCCTAACAATACATTTCTTCCTTCTTCTGTAATGTTTCTGTGCCTGTAGCATTTCTGCTGAACACAGATATGAATTTACTGAGCAAGATAAGAAGGCCCAAATGTTTTTTATTGCTGTACCTACAGCATGGGTATAGGTGGCTTCTAGTCACACGGTGGTGTTGCTGTAAAGCAGCTGTGCAGTTCTGTCCCTCCCACATGCAGGTCGGTTTTGTCCCTGTTCCTCAGGCTGCAGCTGCATTTTGCAGAGGCAGCCACAAAGCTTTTCACCAATTACAAACAATTGTTTAGTACCTCTGTTGCCTTAACTGAGCTTTTCTGTGAGTTGGGACCATGTGATTTCATTGTTATGCAGTGAAATGTGAAAATCTCTCCTTACAGATGATGACAATAAAACCTCCTCACAGTTTCTTCTGGAGTCAATAAAACTAAAGACAGGTGTGACTTTTATTTTATATTATTTGCTTAATGTCTGTTTGTAAGACAATTGGTTTATAATTTTATCCCAGAATGCTTCCCTTCCTTCCTTCCCCTACACTTTTGTTAACGAAATCTGTATTTTCCGGCAGCAATAGTGAAGCTTTGCCCTGGAGCAATCCCATAAACACTTGCAGAAACCATAAGTTTTCACAGTCAGATAGTCATAAGGCAAAAACTGGGTAGCTTCAGCAATAGCAAAGGGCTGTAGACAGGCTGTCTAGTGGATTGTGCACTAGGCTGGGATCCAGGAATGCTTGAATCCTAGTGCTGGCTCTTCCACCAGCTTACTGTGTGGTCTTGGGCCTGGGCAAGTCACAGCCTCTGTCTCACAAGTTGCCCATGTATAAATGGAGGATAATGTTTGTCTGCTTCATAGGAGTCAACACTCCTGTGTTAAGATTTTTGCAGGACTCTGAAAAGCTAAAGAGCTGACAAGGTGTTAAAGCTTTCTACCAAAGAAGGCATTTGTCTTTACATTTAGAATGCCACTTGCTTTAGTGAGTAAAAACATTTCAACCACCTGCAAAGTTTTACAGACACTGTTGGATATCAAGTGTCTGTATATGAGTCAAGTTAGACAGAATTCTTTAAAAGAGGAACAAAGGAGTAGTTTTGCACTTTCTATGCACTTTAGTTGACTTGCTTATCCCCTTGCCCTCTGATCTGTACTTTACATTGTACACTAGCCAACTCCTAGATTCCTAGATCCACTACTGAATTTAGACAAGTGCAATCTATTGAACTCATATGGTCTTTCTTTTTGTTTGCACATCTGACATTCATGAAGTCAGTCTTTTTAGTAAAGTTAAACTAGTTGACATTGCAACGTATGGAAAATAAAATCAAGATAACCCATGATAAAATTACCAGTCAAGGGCAATATTAATTCTATGTTCTTGAGCTGTCAAAGCACAAAGCCTTTGCAAGGCAGAGAGTGTCCGCTGTTGTGCTGGGAATCCTGTGTTTAACCTGCCACAGACATGAAGATGCACTTCTAGAGAAATTCTTTGCACAAATTGTGTAAAATATGTAGTGTGGAGCTCTGGGAGAAGAGGAAAGTAAATTTTTAATTTTTTATAGAAAATTCTTTTTTTTTAACCCCAAAATAAAGGGGCAGAGAAAACCATATGTGAAGTTGAGTTTCAAGAGCCATTTTGGTCAACATGACAAATGTTTCAGAAACCATGAGGCAGTTTACTTAGATGTTTCTGTTATGCCATTTTAAAACACTACTTGTGATTCAAACATCAGAAAGGAATAACTAGTGTCAAGAAGTCAATGCTCAAAAACTCTCAGATAAAAGCAGCATCTGACTGTGAATTCTTTCTCTCCTTCATTCCAGTGAAACCTTTGATGTTCTTAAGACTCTTCTCTGATGCAACTCAACTTGGTAATGCAAAAGAAAAGCCATTTTTCACAGGTTAAGCTTGGCCAGCCTGTGAGTTCAACCATCTTCAGAACAGTCTGGTGAACACTTCGCACTGGTTCTGTCAAGCCTTGGGAGCACACATTAGCAACGTGGGAGAGCTGGATGACAGGAGAATAAGAGAAAGAGAAATATTGCCTGTTTAAGGGATCAACAAACTTGTATTTTAGTTTGTCTAGGTATCTAGAGCCTTAATAGTGCTATGCCCAGTAATATAGGCATTTTCCAAGCTGAAGGCTGAGTATCAAGCAGGTCATAACTCCTTTCAGATTGACTTAAGGAATGAAGGTGCAGTTTCATGTTATGTTTCATGTAATCACCAAATACCGCCTGCACCCCAGGTACAGTTTTGCCTGCTGCTTTGGTCAGACCTAGAGATTATGCAGTTGCATGATGAGCCGGTGAGCTTAGAGATCCTGTGAAAAAATAATACAGTGTTGTAGTTGAGCCAGCCCCTCTTGTGACTGCACAAATACTGAGTCCAATGCAAGGGAGGGGCAGAAACCCACCACACCAGAGAAAAGAGGAAAGTCCCTTCTTTTTTATCACAGACACCAGTTAGATTTGATTCAACATAACCTGAAACTGTACCCTAAGAAACACCTCAGTGGGGAAGAGGAAAAAGTCCTGAATTTGAGCAAATGCCAAAGGGAGGCCTATGGTATACAAAAAAATTAATCACTAGAGTTTCATATAAGGATGTAAGGATCTCAAGATTCTCAGTTAGGAGCTATACTCTGGCCTATGAGCTGAGCCACAGAGGGTAAAAGAAAATTTTAAACCTAATCTAAATGCTAATTGAAACAATTTTGTTTGTTTCCTTTTGGGACACCTATGTCTTTAGGTGCTTTGTTTGCTCTTTAACCTATTTCATCTTAGCACATATATGTTTTTGTCTTCATGGTAGTTGAGTTCAGAATGGTTTCAGTGTGATTGCATAATGTTGAGGTTTCCCATCTCTTGGAAGGAGCCAGTCCCTAAATTTGAGTGTGTTTAACAATGCCTTTCTCCCCAAAACATTCCACCGATGCTATCTTGTCTGAAACTGAGTGACACAGCTCCAGCCTGGCCTTGTGCAGTGCCACCAGCCAAGAGTGCTCTATAGCTTGCAGTGATGTGACGCATGATGTGCCTGATCCGCAAAGATTCCTGCAGGCTACTGTCACAGAACCTTCACTGCCATCTTAATGGACAGGGGAGCTGCTTTCCCAAAAGGTCTGGTACACAACTGTTTATATAACATTACTTGTGAACTGCATGGAGACACATTACAATCACCTTATTATTATCTATAAGAAGGGAATTAGAACACATAATTCTTGTTATTTAATATTTAATAATATTGAGTGTATATACAACATTATATTTTTATATAATTATGTATGAATACATAATTAACTGTAACTCATATAATACATATTACATTGTTATAATGTATATATATCATTCTATATAGTCTATTATATATTTTAATATTTATTTATACAGAGATATTTTATAATTGTTTGCTCTTTTATCTTGGCAACAGCTCTTATTGTAGGTCCAAGCTATGCCATTTCATACTGATCTGACCTCTCACTGTGTCAAAAGCCTCACCTAACAACAAATTTTTTGTGTGGATATGTATTAGGTTTGTATGGCAAGGTTTTGGTAAAGGGGGTGCTACAGGGGTGGCTTCTGTGAGAGCTGCTAGAAGCTTTCCCCAAGTCCAGTAGACCCAATGCCAGGCAGCTCCAAGATGGACCCACTGCTGACCAAGGCTGAGCTCATCAGTGACAGTGGTAGCACCTCTGTGATAAGATATTTAAGAAGGGGAAAAAAAATCCCTGCGTAACTGCGGCCAGAGAGAGGAATGAGAATATGTGAGAGAAACAGCTGTGCAGACACCAAGGTCAGTAAAGAAGGAGGGGGAGGAGGTGCTCCAGCTTCCAGAGCAGAGATTCCCCTGCAACCCGTGGTGCAGACCATGGTGAGACAGGCTGTGCCCTTTCAGCCCATGGAGGTCCACGGTGGAGCAGAGATCCACCTGCAACTCATGGAGGACCCCACACTGCAGTAGGTGGATGCCCAAAGGAGGCTGTGACCCTGTGGGAAGCCCATGCTGGAGCAGGGTCTTGGCAGGACCTGTGGCCCTGTGAAGGGAGAAGCCTACACTGGAGCAGGTTTGCTGGCAGGATTTGTGGCGCCATGGGGGACCCACACTGGAGCAGTCTGCTCCTGAAAAGCTTCAGTCTGTGGGAAGGACTCATGTCGGATAAATTCATGGAGGACTGTCTCCCATGGGAGGGACCCCACACTGGAGCAGGGGAAGAGTGTGAAGAGTGTGTTAGGAGGAAGGAGTGGCAGAGATGTCTGATGAACTGAACTGAACACAACTGTCATTTCCTATCTCCTCATGCCATTGGAGGGGTGGACATATGGAAAATCAGGACTAAAGTTAAGCCTGGGAAAAAGGGAGAGGTGAGGGGAAGGTGTTTTAAGATTTCATTTCTCATTATCCTACTCTGATTTGATTGGTAATAAATTAAATTAATTTCCCCAGGTTGAGTCTGTTTTGCCCATGATGGTAATTGGTGAGTGATCTCTCCCTGTCCTTATCTTGACCGATGAGTCTTTCATTGCATTTTCTCTCCCCTGTCCAGCTGAAGAGGTGAGTGATAGAGCGGCTTTGGTGAGTACCTGGTGTTTAGCCAAGTTCAGCCCACCACAGGATAACAGAGATAATTAAATCCAAAAAAATCCAGGAAGTTCACTTCCTTGTCATCTCTGCCTCTGTGGAATTATCTTCATGATTTGAATAATGCCTATCGGGTAAATCTAAAGACCAACATTGAACTCTTAATATTCTGCTTTTAGTGATGAATGAACTATATCTCTAGCCAGTTATAGGACCCTGGGAAAAAGTATTGTTTCTTGCCAGTTTTGCCCCTAGAATCTTTCAGCAGCATTCATACAGAAACAAAAACTTACCCTTTGCTGTAGCAACTAGTGTCAGATGTAGACAACGTGTAGCTGAATATTTTCCCACAACTTTTTGACCTTTTCCGACCGATGACAAGGCTGAACAAGAATACAGAGCTGCAGATAAGACATTCTCATGAATATTTAAATATCCACCTTGATCAGAGAAAAGGCATTTTCGAATGTAAGAACCCATCTTTTTCACTTTTTTTTTATATCTCTCTTGCAAAATAATAGAACTCAAGCTAAAGAACATTCTTCAGCTTCTGACACCCCAAATCTGTTTCCTTGTTTTTATCTCCAGATTTATTATATTTTATTGGCATAGCAGGCATAAGGGAGCAATCCAAATCTGTCATCTCTAAGATATGGGAATGAGCACACAAACAACATCACTTCTGAGCACCTTTTTAAAACATCCTTTAAAAATTCCAAGAAGTCTCATGCTAATCTGCTTGACAGAAACCCCCACACTGAAGCAGAACAAGAGGATTAGATGATAGTCATTTGAGAATAATGAGAGTGGTGGAATTGATCTCCAGGTGCCATATCTATCAATCACTGGTCACTTCTGTAATTTTGTTCGAACTGTAAAATTTGTGTTTTGCATTAGAATTAATCCAAAGATCTCACATTTTTACAAGGAGAGACTGATTTCCTCTACTGATTAACTGAATTACTTGGTGCCACAGATCATCATGCCTGGAACGGGTCCTGTACACAGTAGCTTCCACTTCTATCATCTTCTCAGTTGATGACAATTGTGTTGCTTTTCTTTACACAAGATTGTGGAACATGGAGATGGAAAAAATAGATCAGTGGCAAGAAACCTCACTCAGACCCATTTCTCATTCACAGTGCAGAAATCTGTCAGACGTTTTTTACCGTATGTTGCCCTTTTACATTTTGATAGTTCCACAACAAGATTTCCTACTGCTTTCATCAGAAAAAAAAGGTTCTAAAGGACCCTCAAGATTAGGAAACAGTTTCATATAGTAACCATTATTTAACATTTCTGCATTTTTTCTAGATACATTTTCCCTGTTTATATTCTAAATAATGATTTCCCTCATTGGTATTTATAGAAATCAGAGATTTGTAGGCCATTCTTGAATTAGGCAGACAGGAAACTGAGGTAGATTTACAGTATGCTCAACTCTATATTAACCATCCAAACTCATAATAGTAAGAATTGATTTCTGCTAACTCTGATCCTGGCCTTTTATGTTCCAGCTGCACTTGGAGGACTCAAGTAGCACATAACCATATGTATAACCCACCATGTACAATTATATAATTGTTATTACTCTCTCTCTTTTAGCAGATAATCTTGCAAGGAATAAAACTTCCAGGAATTCTCTTGTGCCATCAAAATAGGCACGCTATATACTACACACATATAGAAACCTCAGCTGAGGGTCTGATTTAATATAGAGCACTACATCCTGCTGCTAAAGCACTTTCTCAATAATGCAGTAATTGAGGTTGAGAGTTAGCAAGACAGCTGGACACATGCAGGTTTATAAAGGTTTTAGACTGTTAATAATTTAAAAGCTGTAATATGATTTAGACTTGGTTAGACTGGAACTGAAAGTTATTTAACCTAATTTGGTTACTCTCAAGTTAAAAAGAGCAGTTTGAATTTTTCTACCTCTGTAGACCTGTGTTTCTTTCCTGTGGGCTTATTCGAGGAGAAGACAGTGAAAGGCATGGAATCTTTCCACACACATTCTACTGGCTGTTGGGCTGGATAAAGAACAATACACTAATGCAAAATAGCCATGAGATATGCCTGCTTTCTGTTTGTGTCATTCTTTACACTCTGTTTATGTGTGGCAGAGTAACATTTGTACTTACTGGTTCTTTATCCTTGAAACATCTTTGGAGCAGGGCAATCTTTGGGTTTCTGTTACTTTCTTTCTACTTCCTTGTATTACAAGTACAGTCTACCACTAAAACTCACTTTTGTCTCTGAAAACCACTAAAATAAACTGCCCTTCTGCTGTGGAGACAGGCTGTTTATTTGATGCTGCCTGACTTTATTTTATAAAACTTTGATTTGCCCATCTCCAGTTCTCTGACTGTCTGCGGGAAGTGTAAGTGTCACAGTCAGCAATATTGCAACTACACAATAATGATAGGAACAGGTAAGGACGAGAAGTCTGCTGAGAACTACAAGCAACAGTACTCACCTCTGAGAACTACGATGGAGGAAGGAGGACCCCTGATGAAATGACTTTAAAAGAGACCATTTGAATTGTCTGTGTAAATCTCAGGTGCAATAAGCGGTTTTCTTCTGTTAAACTGATAAATCCTGATTATTTCCAAAGTAGGAATATTCCTTAGGAAGATATGTCAACAACCAACTCACTAAAAGTGAATGTGTAATGGCAGTAAGAAATAAGTGTGGTCTTTTAAAGTTATTTTTATTTCCTAATCCTACTATGATCCCACATTTTTTGCAACTTTCTTAGCTAAATCTGATAACATGAATGTCTATAGGAAGTTAATTTCAGGACTATAGTAGTGATTTATTTAATGAATAAAATACATTTAATGAAAGTTAAACTGGGAACTAAATCAGATTTGTTTCAAAAATAAATGGATTTTCTTTATGCAGTTATGCACATTAAAAAAAAAAAATCAATGTAGAGCAACAATGTCATATGACTTAGGAGACCAGTAACAGAAAAATCAGCTGAAAAGTTTCTATGAATAGATTACTGATAAATCATGGGTTGAGGTTTGTTTAAACAGATGGCTTGCAAGATAGTTTCCAATAACATACAGAACATTCACAAAAGGCCTAATCAAATAAATTATTACATGAAAACAGAAGCAGATTCATTGGAAAATTTATCTACTAAAATTACTCAAGTTGTTTTGCCATTAAGTGATGAGACAATCTGCTGAAAGAAGAAAAAATTAAAAAATGAACAGAAAACTGTTTTCTTTCTATTTAAAAATAAAATAAATCTGTCAAGACTGTTATATTAGTTTCCTCTTCTAGTGAGAAATATGAAGTTGTGACCGAGATTCTGCTCAGAGCTGTATAGATGCTAATTTTTCTAGTTATTATTCAGTATGAGTGAAGGAATGAGTAGAAGACCAACTGAAAGACTTTCTGACCCAAGATATGGCAATAATTATGTATCCTGAACCAGCTTGAAAGTTCTTGAGGTGGACAAATAGGATTAGGGATAGGATGGAGGATGTCAGGGACTCCACTCATTTGCTGTGAGTTTTTGCTCAGAAGACCCCCAAACCTCCCAGCAATTCTTTAGAGATAGCTTAATATTTAGTTATTATTATCTCAACAGATAAGAAACACGGATTTTGGCCATATGGCTTCACAGAAATACAGGGGAAAATGGACTGAGAGAAAGAAAACACATCCAACATCTTGCACACAGCTTTGACTTCCAGTGATTTCTTTCATGTCTTGACGTCTTTTAGCAGTTATTCAAATTTCATGAGAACCAGTGTTTCCTGGGTCTGTCATCTGGAGCTGTGCTAACACTCATATAGTTGCCTGCTATGCTCCAGCCTGACGGAGCTGCTCCAATCCAGAAAGGCTACAGCTCCCCCTTCCCTTCCCTTCCCTTCCCTTCCCTTCCCTTCCCTTCCCTTCCCTTCCCTTCCCTTCCCTTCCCTTCCCTTCCCTTCCCTTCCCTTCCCTTCCCTTCCCTTCCCTTCCCTTCCCTTCCCTTCCCTTCCCTTCCCTTCCCTTCCCTTCCCTTCCCTTCCCTTCCCTTCCCTTCCCTTCCCTTCCCTTCCCTTCCCTTCCCTTCCCTTCCCTTCCCTTCCCTTCCCTTCCCTTCCCTTCCCTTCCCTTCCCTTCCCTTCCCTTCCCTTCCCTTCCCTTCCCTTCCCTTCCCTTCCCTTCCCTTCCCTTCCCTTCCCTTCCCTTCCCTTCCCTTCCCTTCCCTTCCCTTCCCTTCCCTTCCCTTGTTTCATGTAGGTATGTACCACAGCAAGTCCAGAGTGGAACTGTTCTGTAGAGGAAATCGTGGCATTTTGTACTTACTATGCATTTTGTACTTACTATGCATTTTGTACTTGCTTACTTTTTATTATGTGCTTTTAAAACAGATTACTCTGTTATTTTAATACTATTTTGCTCTCCTTTATGGCTCCTGCACAATGAAATCTTAATTCCTTTTACAGGTTATTCTTTATTATTGTAAACACAGTGGACTGACTTTAATCTTTTTCATCATTTTGCTCATTAAATTTATTTAAACACATTTTAATGTCATAAAGAAATGTTTTTAGAATGTCTGGTTTTGCTTGTCTATCAATGAAATGCTACTTAAGTGTATTTAAATTAGTTTAAATGCACACACATATTCCTGGGAAAGGAAATTTCAGAGTTCTTCTGCTTAAGGTTACTGATATACTGTTATAGCTAAAAGTTCTTGTTTTCGTTGCAAAAATTGTATTTCTTAATTAAAAGTTTTGAAACAAGGAAATAATATATTTAGGGTAAGTTCAGAAGAAAAAAATCAGGAAAATGTCTTTAAGATGACCTCTCAAGGAACACCCTTTAGTCAAAAAAGGCTAATATTTGGAGTCCGTTTTGGATAACAATTTAAAATTAAACTGGATAAAATGCAGTAGAATAGCACAGAGGAAATCACTGACTCTGATCTCTGCAGCAGCAGAGCTCACTGATTGTATTGGACTTTTTATCTCTGATGTCTATAGTTTTGCTATAGGGAATCTATTCTGCCATATGCTTGGTACAATATTGGAAGTTCCTCTACTCATGGTTGTGAAAATAAACGGCAAAGAAAATAATAATAATAAAAAACCTCTTCTTGAGGAAGTCCTGAAGCAATTGGAGAAGATCAGTGCAATACATTCTTCCCGATTGTTCACTGTCTTTACAGAGATAGCACGTTGCAGAGCTGTTTTATTTCTCACTGCTGATGCATTATTTTCTCCCACGCTGTGTCACAGCATGCCATCTTGTTTTGCAACCTTTGAAGCCAGGAGACAAATCTCTAAAACATAAGAAAAATGTATGTTGACTTTTTTTTTGTTTAAGAAGCAATCTACCTTCACTGGCAACTGGGCATCTTGCAGGTGGATTGCCATTTAGAAAGCATAAAATTTACATAATTACTGGTTCTAAAATCATACTCATAAACATTTCAGTTTCTGCCTGCGGAATTGTAAGTGTAAGAACAGCTGTTTCAAAAAATCTGTGATTATCACATTTAATTAATTTACCTGGAAGACAGCAAGATAACAAAAGCTGATTTGTATCTCCGAGAATCTGCAAACCTATTATACATGTACCTCAAGATGACTGTGATGATACATAAAAGTTTGATAGTTGCAGCCAGAATATGGACCCAATTTTGAGCATGAACACTATGGCTGAAACTGAAGGAGTGACTTTAATGAAAGTCATTTGCTGTGAACAGTATTTTAACATAGGTTCTTAGTCAAAAAAGGGAAAGACTTGTATTCCTTTGGGTATCTGTGTGCTTGATGCCTTTAACCATTTTTTTGTTATGTTTAATATTTCCTTCTCCTTACCTTGACTCTCCAGATAATAAAAATATGCATACAAACATATTCAGCATATAACAGCAATTATTTATTTCTAAAACCAAATTCTATAACATGAACAGTATCCTGTCTCCCCAGAGAAGGGTTTAGAAGTCTTGAAAGAAAGCACCTGTGTCCTAGGAAAGGTTCATTCATGAGTGCCAAGAGGAAAATATCCCTGCTTTCTCATATCCTGTAATCTTATTAAGTATCTAGCTGCCAAGCAACAGCATGTAGAAGACATAATGAAATGTGGATGATCTAGAAAAAGAAAAGAGTTGTAATTAGCAAAGATGATGGCTTTTAGGAATTAGGAAGCACAGGAAAGCTGTTGTTTCAGAAATCCGAATATTTCTCTCTGCTCCCTTTAGTATGTAAACAGTATCCAGCCAAAGTCCATTTTTTGACACACACACGGTCTGCAGGTAGAACAGGCCAGTAAGAGAGGGATCATGTGGAAGGCTCCCTGTTGATTTTACTCTTTCTTTTTTCCAGATCTTTCTCTGTGAGTAATTCCACTTGAATCAAGTCCTACCATCATTACCCCTTCTATAGAGACAGCAGTGGAACTATGTGAAATTTAATCCCCCAGAGAAGCAAGTCAAATTAAGTTTTATGTTTTGTTTTATTTCATTTTTAAATCCATCAGGTATCTATTAGCAAACACTCTACATCCACAGACAAAACAGCAGTGTCTCAAGATGGATTTCTATTGTGCCTGGGGCACTTTACTGAGTTTCAAAACTAAATTTCACTATGCTTTTTAAAATCTCAGGAACCTTCCAAAAGATGTGCAACTTCTACCACTCCCTGAAAAATCTCGGAGATCTTTGGTGATAAAGTCTGCAAGGTCCGTTCATGTTCTCATTGAGGGGCTTGGTGTCAGCCCTGTTATTGTTGACTGATATTGGCTGCAGAGGAGTTTGCAGCCACCACAGTCCTATTGCCTCTCAGAAAGGCTGCTCTAGGCATCACTACCCAGGAAGCACCTACTCTGGGATTTCTGGAGAGTGAAACTGATACATATATCTAAGAAAGGATAATTTATAGTAACTCATGCTCTAATAGGCAGTAAAAATGTGTGTAGCTGACAAAGTTTGGGGAAACACTGAGTAAGAAAGAATAAAAGGAAGAAGATAATTTAATTTTTTTTTTTTAAATGTTTACCTCTTTTAGAGGTAAAATAGCCATTAAAGTTTTAGGATCCTAGGCTAACTGGATCCATAACTATATCTAAATATCTAGAGGTTTTAAAATTTATCAAAATGTAGAGCTCCTTGTTGGTTATATTACATACTAGCTAGGATAGAGCTTCAATAGGGCGCACTGGGATTTAGTAGGTAAAAATGTTATTATTCCATTTTTTTTAAACTACATTAATCTCTAAGATGTCCCACTTCATTGTTTGTTGCTATTGTGAAATTGATAAAACCAATTCAACCTGATAAAGGAACAGGAGGATCAGAGATAATTAAGAGGAAATAAAGGATTCCTGAGCCTCTGATCTTTATAATGTATTAAATAATAATTAGTTCAGCCACAATAACTGAATGTATCCCTAACCTCACATGTTTTTTGATATACCAATTAAAAGTAAAATAAAGTGCCTCATGAAAAATAAAAGAAAATCAGATATCAAAGGAAGAAAGAGAAAATGTAAATTAAAGACTATGTGTAAACTGCCTGGCCTAAGACTGAGAGGACAAAAGATCTGTCCTCATTCCTGGTAAGTGAAAAGGGAACTTATTTTGCCTAAACCATTTCTTGGGAGATCTTCATAACCTAGTGAGCTCAAATTTTGAGGATACATAGTGGATTCTCACCCTGGTTTGGTGAGAGGGATTGTTCTTATCCTTTAGTGAAAAGCTTATTTATGCAATGATAAAACTGTATGAGTTTTATCTCCATCAGCAGGGGTTAAGATATGAGTAAGCAAATGACTGTTATCTGTTGGGCATGCTTAATGAAGGACAGGAACAAGTTAAACAAAATATTGCCAAATTGTAAGAACTTTCTTTCCTTCTTTATTTGCATATATTAGTGCTGTGTTTCCTCCTGCTTAAAACAACATTTCCTTTTCTCCATAGATATTTCCTTGTTTTTGCCAAGCATTGGGGTGCTTTGAACTGTAGAGTAATTCAGACCAGAAGCGACCAAAGGAGGTCATCTAGTTTAGACCTCTATTCAAAGCACGGCTAACTTCAAAGTAAGGTAAGATTGCTCAGGGCCTTGCCTGGTTGAGTTTCAAGTTATCTCCAGGGGTGGATATTCCACTACTTCTTTGGGCACCCATTCCAGTGCTTGCCTACACTCATAGCAAATATTCTTTGTTTGCAGATAGCCTGAATTCCCCCTACTGCAGCTTGTGACCACTGCATCTTGTCTTTTCACTGTGCACTTCTAAGAAAAGTTTATCTTCATCTTCTCCATAGACTCCTTTTGGTAGTTGAAGACTGAAATTGGATCCTTCATTAGCCTTTTGTCCAAGCTGAACAAATCCAGATTTCTCATACTCTCCTCATACAATATGTACTCCAACCCCTCATCATTTTGGTGCCTCTGTGATGGGTTCTCTCCAGTTTGTTGCTCTCTGTTGTACAGAGAGCGGAACCTTGACACACTATTCCAGTTGTGGCATCATGAGTAGAGAGAAGTAACCCCTCACCTCAGTCTGCTGGCTATGAATTTACCAGTGCAGCCCAATATGCAAAAATCCTTCATCACCAACAGGCCAAAACACTCTTCTGTTAACTGTATTCTCTATGTAGTTGGAATTCACCCTTACAGTTATCACAGGAGACATCCTGGAACTGTTACCTATGTACAATATATCTGCAAGAATTTCTGTAAAAATAAACATGTTAAAGAAGTAGACGCAACAGTATTCACATGCTTCCTACTAAAAATGGGGAAAAAATATACACATATATTTGTTTTCTTGTGGTTTGGACATCCACTGACATTAGTGAGTTTAACAGTCAGCTCTCAGTTTATAGAAGTCTAAGATATACTTACATTCCTTTATGGAATCAGGTGACTGAAAAAAGAATGGCCTCCACCCAAAACACAGATCTCTATCAAGGGGTGAGGTAATTCGTAATTCACAACTGTATTGGTAGATCATGAGTACTTGGAAGAGAAGAGATACATGACTGAAGCCAAAAGAGAAGCAGCAAAGATAAAAGATCCAGTGGTTATATATGACAGAGAAAGGCTTGTACAGAGATGTTTTGGTTGCTTTGTCTTGACAGAAATTATAATATAAATAAAGAGTGAGAGTAAAACATTTAGAATACACAGAAAGCATACTACTGAAAAGGATGGCTTTTTTCCAACAGTTAGCTCTTGGTGATAAATACACCCTTATTTTTTGATCACTATTAGGAAGACATGACTTTTACAGAAAAAAAAATAGCCTCTCAAGTGTCTAATTTGGTTGAAAAGCAAATAGCTTTACAACCTAACAGCTGGTGAGCTTCAAGGAGACTCTACACACTAAAGATGTACCAATTTAAGTGGTCATATACTAATGTTGTACAAATGCACCATTCCAAGGAACTTGGTTTTAGTCTGATGGAGTTTGATTACTTCAGCTGGCAGTCTTAAATTGGTCTGTGTGGTTAATACAGATTTTTTAAATATAATTGGGTATCCTTAAAGCTAAATTGACATAAGGATCTGGGATTGAAGTGCCCACACCAGAAGTCTGGACAGATTTCTAACTGATACCTGTTTACCTCCCTTGACTGTAGAAGAGTATAGAACAACTGATGCAAACATAGCTGTCTAGATTGGATCAGATTAATCAGACACATGAATGAAGTCACTCAGTGGAAAGAATGAAGTCACTCAGTCTGGAAAGAATGTTGCTTTCTACTACTAAAAATGAAGGCCATTTCTGCCTAGATACTGAGAAAGGGCTAGATATACCCTCAAGGGGTTAAGGGTTAGTGTCTGAGACCCAGAGAGCATGTGTGCTGTGCAAGGGAATAGAGACATCAAACAGTCTGACAACTGTGACTTTGGAAAGGACATAGGATCCTTGTGGTACCACGTTGCAACCCTTTTATATCTAAGTTAATGGCTTAGGACTTTTCATTTTTACAGATATTCCTGTAACAGACCTATTTATAAACTGTATAAACAGGCAATAGGAATACTGAACCACAGCACAAACTCCTTTCTCTATATTCCTTCTTCTTTCCATAATACACCATGCTATAGCAATGAAGGAAGAGTGCAAATATGAGGTTATTTAATGTTTTCATAGAATTAAAATATCTCATCTGTCCTGCTTCCCTTCCCAGCCTGCCCTCTCCAGTTCCAGATGGGCCCTGTTTATGTCACATATATGTGAGAGTGTATGTGTGTTTGTGTAAGTAAAATACCTTTGCTGTGAGAGTGCACCAAGTAAAGAATAAAGCTTTGTTTAACAGTACTTCATGAGTCCATAGTGTTATGATTTCAAATTATGGACTCACAAAAGCTGAAAAGTATACTGCAGGGCAGTTTAAAGATATTTTAAAAGCAATTAGAGCCATTTTGTAAAGTTTTGTGAACTATTAAAAAGATATTTTTTTGTGGTTCTCATGGAATCTGAATTGCCACATGAGTCACTTAGGTGTCACCTTCCCTTTTCCTAGGAGCAGTCTGGGAACAGGGTGTTTCAGATCTGACAGGGTTTAGTTTTAACGAACCCATCGCATGCACCCAAGCATTCATTAAATCACATGTTGCGACCACAACAGGAACAAATGAGGCAAAAGATGGCTGTGTAATTCCTTACGCTTTGTCCTTATACATGGGCAGTACCCTTTTTTCCCTGCCATTGTAAATTAAAGAACGGGCAGCAGGGAAAATGTTGTGGCTGCACTGCTGCGCGGGACGCACGCTGTGCTCAATGGGGCGCGCTAGACATTCCCTGTGCTGAGTGGCACTGCAGCGTTCACTCACTTAAGAAGGCATCTGTGTTTCAGGCAGCACAGAAGCCCAGTATTTGCTTTCAGGGCAGTGTGTGTGAACCGCCCTGCTGGTTAATGCAGACAGAGACAACATTTACACACCGATAAACTGAAGGGGAGAGAGGCTTTATTCCCTGCTCTGTGCCTGTTCCTGCATCACCTAAAAAAAGCCGTATCTGCCTGCCCCAACTGCTTTTGTCCCTCACCTCCTTCATGAAGAATTTCTGTGATTCTTAGGAAAGTGATCCCAGTCATTCTCTATAGTCAAAGCAAAACCCAGAAGATAGTGTATAGCACTTTTTTTTTTTTTTTTTTTTTTTTTTCCTGGAACGTTGATGTCCAAAGCAGAAGTATTTCCAGACAGACATCTTAGTACAAAGTCTGAGACATTACCTTCAAGTGTAAGCAGAGGAAATGTTAAGGTAAGTGTATCAGTTATAGCTAGCTCTTACACAGAATGCTCTTTTTGAGTTGACCTTGGTGGTATAAGCAATATTCCATTCTTCTTTTCTCTTTTTCCAAAACATAATTATTTTGAACTTTATTATGAACGTGGAGTTAGTGGAAAATATTAATGCATTATGTTATATTGGATGTTAATTTTTTATTCTATACATCTATAAAGCATGAAATGGCCACCAGCCTGCAGTACACTCTGGATGTTTGCCTTAGAATTTTATTAGTTTGCTCAGTATGAAGTTGTTAATGACAATGACAGAAGAGGAAACACCTGACAAGTATTAGACAAAATGTGTTTATCACATTTGGGGTATAGATTAAGGCCCAAATGAAAATTATATTCTACTCCTTTTCTATGCATAATCTTGCAATGTGTAAATATAATAATGGAATCTGAAGGGTGCTTCTTCCTTTTTAGCTGGTACACATGAGGTAGGCTGGAAACAAAATAGCTTACAGAGAACTATCGTGTCACCTGAACATTACCTACCACAGGTTCCTGAGCGGATTATGCCCACAGAAGCGTTAAAATAGGATTGAGAAAGAAGGTTCTGGAAGAAAGTTGTCCTGATCTACAGTAAAAGATGAACTTTTCTTCTCCACTCACAGAATTTCCGTATTTCCAAAGCACTAACCAGGGCTTGTCAGAGCTGCAGTCAACAGTTTGCCAGAAATTCAGAATTCAATGTTAAACTTAGTTTGAAAAGGCTATTGGCTAATCACTTTTTGGCTTTAGCTGACAATTGAAGTATGAAACCTGCCAGTAGCTGCATATTTTACTCAATTGTTCCATGTGAAAATTAGATCAGAGCAAGGGTTACATAGGAAAGGGTGAACATGACAAAGTGGAAAAGGGGGGAAATTTTGACCCCACAACAAACAGTAATGTATTAGAGTGAATAGTTAATTATTCTGAGGGATTTCTCCCTCAATCTAAGTTAAACCCTTGTTAGTTTCTTGTACATATGAGAAGTTTCTTATCAAATGAAGTTTGTTACCTATGCAAGTTCTTGAATGCAGTATGAACAATGCAGACTTGATCAATTACTGCATGTTACTAGTATGACTCCATTCACTCACTGGACCTCATCTAACAAGTCAAAACTATAACTGTTTCCTTCTGTGTGTGCTTTACCCTCTGCCTCCTGGTCTTGCACAGCCAGGACATTACATTGGAAGGGATAAAGAGCAGCAGGTAAAAAGGCATAGTACAGAATCACGGAAAGGATTACGTTAGTTGTAGCAGCTAGTAAAACCTGAGCATCAAAATATCTGGGATAGATAAGTAAGACTGCAGAAACAGTGTGTACCACTGCCCAAGGTCAAATGACAAGAGCAGTCAAGAGGCAAGCAGATTTTATAGAGGAGTTTTCAATCTAAGGTCATAAGCCTTAGACTGTTTGAGTTGCATGCACTAAGAGCAAATGAGCCTGGAAAGTGAAGAGGTCAGAAAAGCAAAAAGAGCTTGATCCTGTAGGAAAGCCAAAAGACAAAATAAAACTGAGTAAACTATTTCTTGGGAGAACTCTTAAAATTCAAAAAAACAGTGTTTTACTTTATCTGACACTTGTTCAGGAAAAATGTGGTTTTGTATATTTTTTTCAGTAAAAAAGATTGTGTGAAAGTACCTAACTGCAAATCTGTGTCCCTCAAAGAAACCCCAAGCCATAAATTAAGGTATTACAGGAAGTGACAAATCCCACTCTATGCGGAAGTCCTTCGGAGCATCCAGTCCCCAAACAACCAGACATGCAGAAGAGAAGCTTCTTTCCTTCCTCTCTTCACAGGGTGTGTGGTGCCCCTGCACTGGATTGATTGTTGGTGCCACACCCTTATGCCAAGATGCATGATACAGATAGGCTCACATCAATAACAGAAGAGCAGGGACACACCCTGACACACGTACACTCTTGTTCCCTCTTGTAATTCAGGTTCTCTTCTACTGTAGAGAAACTAGTTAGAAGCTGGGGCACCGTATATCACTGAGGAGTGTGTGATTGGCAGCTGCACAGGAGCTGCATGGAGGTGGAAAGTGGGGTGGTGATTGAAGAGCAAACCCTGGTAGCATGACCTTTTTCCCTCCCCAGTAATACCTGTGTCGGAAGGACAGGTTGGAATACTTACTTGGCTTGTGGGAGTTCTGTCTTTACATTTAATAATAAATTTAAAAGTCAAATCTCCAAGCCAATCCCCTACCAGTATTTTGAGAGCTGGTATTCTGAGCTCATTTGCTTTCTGTTGATGCTGTTCCACTCTGCATCAACTACTGCATTTGCCAGCTGTTTAATGCACACAGGAGACAAAACAAACATTGTTTTAAATCCATGCTCTGGATCAGATCTCTGTTTCAGATGGAACTGAATGTTGATGTCCCACCCCCTAGGTGATTATTCTAACCATTGGGCTTTGTGGTACAGGACCACCAGCAGTTTTGTGAATCTAATTCCTTTATTTTCATCATAGCTGCCCCAAACCAAGATATTTCTGAAGTGCAGATGAAATATTTCAAAAACAAACTGTTGTTTTGAAAATATGTAGTCATTTTCATGTTGACTGAAACTCTCACTCAATTTTCCACACATTCAGAATTTCTACTCCCTTAAAAAGTTTCTTTATTCCCTGACAAATACATAATTTTGCAAAGAGAGTTTCAGTCAGCTGTACTGATATGGGATCTAATACTAGCCAATTTCTTGAGTCAAAATGAATTACATTATGATTTGATAAATCTAAAAGAGATCTAACTTAAGCTTGAATTTGTACAGAAGATTCTGGTTGAGGTCAGGAGGTTCATATCATTTCTCCAAGTCCTGTAAACATGTCTGAATAAAAAAATTCCAGTCATGAAGGGTATCACAAAGCACAAACTAAACTCTGCTCTCACTTATGCATCTTTGACACCCGGCAGGTCACATCAGGGTAAATAGGAATAAAATTTTAGTCTATGTCTTAGCCTGGATGGAACTCAGCTTATTCTTTTCCAGAGGACAATATAATATGAACCTTCAGGATATCCTTCTGAGTATAAATGTTTTGGAGACTGCTTTTCCCATTGCTAGGATCACGAAATCTCCTGATTTAGGTTCCCCTTAGTTTATAGGTTCTGCAAAATATTTCTTTCAATAAAATAAAGCGAAGTTTTAAAATAAAACTTCAAACTTACTTGGTATTTTTATTAGAAATCTGAAATACCAACAAGGTTTGCAAACTGCTTTATAGGCCTTACTCAAAGTTCTGAGTGAATCTGTACCAAAATTTATTTGTCAAGAGACTGATGATTGTGAATTATATTAATACAAAACTTCTTTATGATGCATATTTAAACTCAAAACCTGGGGAACAGAACCACTTCTGCCTAATTTTCACTACTGCTTAAATATAAAGCTCAAAGTAAAACACAAAAAAAAAGTCAGAGCAAACTAAAAGAGATACAGAGAGACAGAAAAAGTACAGTTAGCCATACAGACCAAAAATATTCTCTTTGACTAATAGATTTCACCAAACTATGAAGTTGCTCTTTTTTTAGTAAACATAAGTAAGTTATCTGCTTAATATATAACATTATTCTGTTACTGATATGGATGGAAAAATTCATCCCAGACAATTGCACATGTTACATGAACCTTTTTGTCCTCTATCAATAACCACCTTGTGGAATAGAACCATAGAATCACAGAATGGTTTGGGTTGGAAGGGACTTTTAATGACCATCTAGTCCAACGCTCCTGCCATTGGCAGGGACATCTTCCACTAGATCAGGTTACTCACAGCCCCATCCAACCCTGCTTTGAACACTTCCAATAATGGGGCATCCACAACTTCACGGAACAACCTGTTCCAGTGTCTCACTACCCTCATCATAAAAAATATCTTCCTTATATCCAATCTAAATCTATCCTTTTTTAATTTAAAACCATTGTCCCTTGTCTTGTCGCTACAGGCCTTGGTAAAAAATCTTTTAAATGTATTAAATGTCAAAATGTATTAAAATGGTTGTTAATGTGGACTCCAGCACAAGTAAACCATATCAAGCTGTAGCACATTTTAAATAAGGTCTCAGGAAACTGCAGAGAACACTTGTAAGAAACTAAAATGCAAATTTCCTTTTGTGGTAAAATACATATATCTCAGTTCAGAAACATTTTTATGTCAACATGGACATCTTAGTCTTCTGAGCTACAGAAAGTAATTGCAGGATAGAGATTTCACAAATCATGTGTTTCTCAGGGAAATGTGTTTTTTAGAAAGTTCAGTAAGTGAATTACTAAGGTGTAAATCAACAGATGTGAACTTCTCTAACCACAGCAATAAGAAAGCTGTAAATATACCTCAAACCTTTCTTATTTTTTCCTTCAAAATTCTATCTGCTGTGACAAGAACCACTCAGATGGTGTTCTTTGTTTCATTTGAAAAGAACTTGCCATACATCATATATGAAATTCCAACTTTTGTGTCATGGACCCATCATTTTTCTAAAATCAGTATCCATGTGCTGTCAGTTGTTCTGCTCTGTTATTAGGTAACTATCAACCAGCTACTCAAAGATTGAGAAAATACTGATGTGTGAGAGTTTGTGCTGATGTACATTGTCATGTAAATCTAAGTGTATGGATTAATATCAAGAAGTGGAGAACCTCAAAATTGAAGTCAGTGAGGTCTTTTCTATATTCTCTGGTTAAAGTGAATAATAAAGGAACAGCCGAGTTAAGGTATTTCAGTGATAGCCTGATTTAAAATCAGAGAAACAGGATCCATTTCTTCCAGAAAGACAAGATACTGCAATTCAGCTCCTCTGGACAAAGCCATTCAATGGCATTTCACAGAATCACAGAATCACAGAATTGTCTAGGTTGGAAAAGACCTTGAAGATCATCCAGTCCAACCAAAACCCAACATTAACAGTTCCCAACTACACCATATCCCTCAGCGCTATGTCAACATGACTCTTAAACACCTCCAGGGATGGGGACTCCACCACCTCCCTGGGGAGCCCATTCCAACACCTAACAACCCGTTCGGTAAAGAAATGCTTCCTAATATCTAGTCTAAACCTTCCCTGGTGCAACTTGAGGCCATTCCCTCTTGTCCTATCGCTTGTTAGTTCATTAAAGAGACTCATCCCCAGTTCTCTGCAACCTCCTTTCAGGTAGTTGTAGAGGGCGATGAGGTCTCCCCTCAGCCTGCTCTTCTCCAGACTGAACAACCCCAGTTCCCTCAGCCACTCCTCGTACGACATGTGCTCCAGACCCTTCACCAGCTTCGTTGCCCTTCTTTGGACACACTTGAGTAATTCAATGTCCTTTTTGTAGTGAGGGGCCCAAAACTGAACACAGTAATCGAGGTGCGGCCTCACCAGTGCCGAGTACAGGGGTAAGATCCCTTCCCTGTCCCTGCTGGCCATGCTATTTCTGATACAAGCCAGGATGCCATTGGCCTTCTTGGCCACCTGGGCACACTGCTGGCTCATGTTCAGCTGGCTGTCAATCAACACCCCCAGGTCCCTCTCTGACTGGTAGCTCTCCAGCCACTCCTCCCCAAGCCTGTAGTGCTGCTGGGGGTTGTTGTGGCCCAAGTGCAGCACCCGGCATTTGGCCTTATTGAAACTCCTACAGCTGGCCTGAGCCCATCGCTCCAGCCTGTCCAGATCTCTCTGCAGAGCCTCCCTACCCTCGAGCAGATCAACGCTCCCACCTAACCTGGTGTCGTCTGCAAACTTACTGA
Organism: Strix uralensis; assembly: GCF_047716275.1. NCBI lineage: Eukaryota > Metazoa > Chordata > Aves > Strigiformes > Strigidae > Strix > Strix uralensis. The sequence goes on from NC_133976.1 coordinate 36,276,332, forward strand.
GGGTGCACTCGATCCCCTTGTCTAGATCATCAATAAAGATGTTAAACAGGAGTGACCCCAAAACTGAGCCCTGGGGGACACCACTCGTGACCGGCCGCCAACTGGATTTAACTCCATTCACCACAACTCTTTGGGCCCGGCCATCCAGCCAGTTTTTTATCCAGCAAAGCGTGTGCCCATCCAAGCCACGAGCAGCCAGTTTCTCCAGGAGAATGCTGTGGGAAACGGTGTCAAAGGCCTTAATGAAGTCAAGGTAGACAACATCCACAGCCTTTCCCTCATCCAATAAGCAGGTTGCCCTGTCGTAGAAGGAGATCAGGTTGGTCAAGCAGGACCTGCTTTTCATAAACCCATGCTGACTGGGCCTGATCATCTGGTTGTCCCGCATGTGTTGTATGATGGTACTCAGGATGAGCTGCTCCATCAGCTTCCCGGGCACTGAAGTCAAGCTGACAAGCCTGTAATTTCCCAGATCGTCCTTCTGACCCTTCTTATATATGGGCGTCGCATTGGCCAATTTCCAGTCTGTTGGGACCTCCCCGGTCAGCCAGGACTGATGAAGGTTTCCCTTCATCACAAAAGGAAAACATCAAAAAATTATTCAGTTGAATTATAAATAATTATTCATTGTAGCTATTTGTGCAGCCAGACTAAGCCAGTGGCATGGAGTTCAAAATGAAAGGGTAACACAAAATATTTACCTTCTTGAGTACATTTATATCACAAATTTTAAGCCATTCTCTGAAGTCACTCTAGTTAAATTGCTGCTGAAAAAGACGACATTGCATGCTGAATATTATTGCATTGATCAATGTTTAAAATCTTGACCTAAGCAAGGTTTAGGTTAGCCTAGCTTAAACAGAAGTCAATATGTGTCTTTGTCTACACTGGAAGGACACATATACTCAGAAGCAAAATAACAGAGTGTAGTGGTTATACCTGATATTAGATGAATTTTCTTGTGTAAACAAAAAGTATAAGGACTTTGCATCTCTGAGCAGTTCAATCAGAGATGAGCTGTGTATTGATAAGCTTCTGGAGTGTGAATTTCCATGATCTGTAAAAGTGAAGTGGACATGACAGATGAACAAGTGCAAAATGTATCTCCAAATTCAGGAACAATCTCAGATGTTCAGACACACAACAGTGAGATATGGGTGGTTTAAAAATAATAATTAAATACTTTGGAAGTGCAAAATACCTTTGTCTTTGTCTAATATATATATCTATTAGAAATATGGATACAGAAGTAGAAAAAAAATGTAAGGGAGACTGATTCTACCAATCCTTTATAAAAAACATTTCATTTCCTCAAAATGTATTAAAAATGATGAAAACATGGGATGTACATGTACATCACAGAAATACAAATGGAGTCACCAACTATAATGTAATATGAAGTATTTTCTAAACAGAGATACAACCACTTGGAGACTTTCTGGCAAAACTAAATTGAAGTTTTCAAACAGTTTGCTTAAAAATTTCTATACTGCTTATGGGTGGGAGTTTCAAAAGTGCTCTGGAGTGAAGCTTTTAAAGGCACCAGCCCTTCAATGACCATAGCAGAAATCACTTCAGACAAATGTATTAGTGCGGATAAAATCTGAAGCTGAGGTTTGAACTCACATTAGGTGAATATGGCTGGTTTCACTTTGTTGAGTATAGGAATGTTTTTGCATGACTGTTTATTAAACTGGCTTAAACATCTCTGATTTTCTCTCTAATCACAGCCTAACACCACATCTTTGGTAAATTAAAAATGTTTTATCTATAGGGCAAACTAGATCAATGAACTGAGAAAGGAAAGAAGAGGAGAGGAGAGGAGAGGAGAGGAGAGGAGAGGAGAGGAGAGGAGAGGAGAGGAGAGGAGAGGAGAGGAGAGGAGAGGAGAGGAGAGGAGAGGAGAGGAGAGGAGAGGAGAGGAGAGGAGAGGAGAGGAGAGGAGAGGAGAGGAGAGGAGAGGAGAGGAGAGGAGAGGAGAGGAGAGGAGAGGAGAGGAGAGGAGAGGAGAGGAGAGGAGAGGAGAGGAGAGGAGAGGAGAGGGGAGGAGAGGGGAGGAGAGGAGAGGGGAGGGGAGGGGAGGGGAGGGGAGGGGAGGGGAGGGGAGGGGAGGGGAGGGGAGGGGAGGGGAGGGGAGGGGAGGGGAGGGGAGGGGAGGGGAGGGGAGGGGAGGGGAGGGGAGGAGAGGGGAGGGGAGGAGAGGGGAGGGGAGGAGAGGAGAGGAGAGGAGAGGAGAGGAGAGGAGAGGAGAGGAGAGGAGAGGAGAGGAGAGGAGAGGAGAGGAGAGGAGAGGAGAGGAGAGGAGAGGAGAGGAGAGGAGAGGAGAGGAGAGGAGAGGAGAGGAGAGGAGAGGAGAGGAGAGGAGAGGAGAGGAGAGGAGAGGAGAGGAGAGGAGAGGAGAGGAGAGGAGAGGAGAGGAGAGGAGAGGAGAGGAGAGGAGAGGAGAGGAGAGGAGAGGGGTGAGGCAGAAAGAAATGGAGTAAAAGAATTAAAGTTAGGAAGGGAAGGAGAGTGGGAGGGAGGGAGAAGAAAGAAAAAGAAGGAAAAGGAAAAGGAAAAGGAAAAGGAAAAGGAAAAGGAAAAGGAAAAGGAAAAGGAAAAGGAAAAGGAAAAGGAAAAGGAAAAGGAAAAGGAAAAGGAAAAGGAAAAGGAAAAGGAAAAGGAAAAGGAAAAGGAAAAGGAAAAAAGAAAATTGAAAAGGAAAAAAGAAAATTAACAAAAAAAAAAAGAAAGAGAAGAAAAAGAGAAGATTGCTGAAAAGATTAATTTTCAGCTGTCTTGGTTTCCAGGTTCAGTTCAGTACATGGCCACCCAAGTAGCTGTGCCAATACACTTGAGTGGGCAATGGCAGAAATAAATGACCGGAGTGTGAAAAGAGACGAGGAGGGTGCTGACCCTGCACTGCTGCCAAAAGAAGTGCAGATCAGATCCAATGTCAGGCTCTGAGCAATTTATGACAAGAAGCAATGTTGCCATGCCATACTGACCCCCAGCAGAAAATAGGCACCTGCCAGCTGCAGTGGCAGCTGACTGGTCATTTTGAAGATGTTGTTGATGCCTTAATAGAGGTACCTAAAGAAGGAAACAGCCTCTGAATCACTTGTGAAGATCCATGGTTTAGTGACTTTAGCGTACATAGGCATAGACATGACAACTATTAGACCTGCACACAACAACTACAGAGTTGTACTCTGAGTAAGTCCGTATGACTGAGGAAGACAAGCCTCCTAACACATACTTTCCCTAGAAATATTTCAGTAGCTGAGTATTCATAGTCTGTTTACTGATAAAGCACCTCTGGTCTGTTTGCAATGTTGCAGGCAAAGCTTGAGTTTATAAATTCACACCATTCCCTCAGTGAAGCAGCTATCCCTGCAAAAACACAGTTTTGGTCAGGACGTTAACGTCTGTGCTGAGGCTTCTCTCAGCAAAGCTTTCAGTCAGGAATGGGCACATCTCTGCTTGACTCTTAGCTGAGGCAACAGAAGCCTAGAGTACATAGCTTAGGCACAGTTATATTTTAATGTAATTGGTTTTCACTTGTACTGCAATGTCATAAAGATGCATTTCCCAAACTAATTTGTGGCAGCACTTAGCTTGGAGTTGTGAGAAAAATGTGGTATTTGAGGTTTACATCACTGGAAATATTAACTGCAATCAGGTAAATTCACTGGAGATGGAGTGAAGCTGGATTTCACCAGGGGAGAACAGAGCAGAGGTGCTTGAGAAAAGTTGCTATAAGAGGTGAAGAATCTTTTTATCAGTATAACATCTTCAGCACTAGAGCTTCATAACAGTGGGAAAAAAACATCATATCGTTTACTGGTACTGCAACAGCAGCATACATTTTACACACATACTGGGTCTAAACCATTTAAAAGCTGTATAGGTGTGGGTACACAGGCTGTGATTTTTCTACAGTTTCCAGTTGATCAGGAAGAGGTCATTAAAAAGGTAATTCTGATTTTTTGAAGTATTTTTTCTAGTTGGTCCTGTGAGGCTATATACATGTGTATATGTGCCTGCTTGGAGACACGAGATATATTCCAGTAAACGTCCAAAGGAAACCAGGGGGCTTTTGCTGCAGTTTTCTGTTGGATTAGTGAGGAATACCTGGTATTTCTGTCCCCCTGTTTTGCCACCTCAGTTTCACTCAGAACTTGAAGGGCGAGGAGCACAAAGGGGAGCGGCTGTGGGAGAACGCAGCGTCTGGCCCTGGGACCAGGCACCAGCCCTCCTGCCCAGTAAGGCCAGGAAGAGTTCCCTGCCCGTAGAAACACCAGTGGAGGAAGAGGTTCCTGTCCTTTTACCAAACCCTCCCTGGGCAGCCATATCCACAGGCTGAGTTCATCTGGCCTCTCTGGTCACCTCAGTTGTGACAGTTTAAAATGAGGTTGCTCTTTGCTAGATGTATACAGTGCAAAGCAAACCCAGAGTAGATCACTCAAAAAATATAGGGGCTGAGGTGAGTCTGCCACAGGATAACTAGGAACAGCTCCCCTGGAGTAAAATTCAATTTATTTTTAAAAAATTTTTGTTCTTATCCTGCTGTTGAATTTACCTCAGGGCATCTTTTGGCTCCATGGTGGAGAGACATTAAAGAAGCCTTGGAGTCTGCTGTGGTCTTTGTTGGTTCTCCAGATGTGTCTCCTCAGGAGGCCTCTCACCTGCACAGGTACAGCATTGCCGAGCTTCTGAGCCTCTTTGCTCTTCATTAACACTCAGCAAAACCTCTTTCCCACACCAAAGGCTTGCATAGCTTGGGAGCCAAAGGTACATTATCACATGGTTCCTGCTCCTTACAGCTTGTGTTACTGTACAGGACTGCATATGGAGCTGTGGGTCTGATCGTTAGGATTTTATAGTCTGTCTTTTGTTGGTTTAGCACAGTAATGTGAGCATTGCTCAAGTCTCTATTAAGATGTTGCAGTATCCTGGAACCATGTGATGTCACATTTATTTAGATGCAACCTTTCTGTCTTCAGTAAAGCTCTTTAGGATATTTGCCCGTTTAAATGTCTTCAGATAAATAGAGCTTCTCTTACAGGCTTATTCAATACTTTTGTGGTTTAACCCTAGCTGGCAACTAAGCACCACACAGCTGCTTGCTCACTCCCCTCTGGTGGGACTGAGGAGAGAATCAGAAGAGTAAAGTGAGAAAACTCGTGGGTTGAGATAAAGACAGTTTAATAAAGCAAAAGCCATGCACGCAAGCAAAACAAAACAAGGAATTTATTCACTACTTCCCATCGGCAGGCAGGTGTTCAGCATCTCCAGGAAAGCAGGGCTCCATCACACATAACGGTTACTTGGGAAGACAAACGCCATAACTCTGAACGTCCCCCCCTTTCTTCTTCCCTCAGCTTTATATATTGGGCATGACATCATATGGTCTGGGATATCCCTTTGGTCGGTTGGGGTCACCTGTCCCAGTTGTGTCCCCTCCCAACTCCTTGTGCACCCCCAGCCTGCTTGCTGGTGGGGTGGGGTGAGAGGCAGAAAAGGCCTTGACTCTGTGTAAGTACTGCACAGCAATACCACATCTCTGTACTGTATCAACACAGTTTTCAACACAAATCCAAAACATAGCCCCATACTAGCTACTAGGAAGAAAATTAACTCTACCCCAGCCAAAACCAGCACGAATACATAAATTTAATTAATGTGTTGGTCCTGACCTTTGTAGCCTGAGTTTTGATTGCACTATCTATGAGGAAAAACTAAGGAAAGATTTAATACATAGATCCTAAACTTCATATTTCTCAATACATTTCTAAAATGTTTAGAGTGGCACACAGTAGGAAGAAACCACCTTTTTTTAATTCCCCAGGAGAGAAAAGAGTGCAAGAACTAAATGTGGATATTCAGCTCAGGATTTACAATATCCCTGTCATTCCCAAAAATATAGGAGTATCTTACAGAGATTTCCACAGTCTCTCTTTCAGTTCTTCTCCATCATTTCTACCATGAAGGTTTTCCTAATATCTGATCTGAATTTTCCTTGCTATATAAACTTCTCTACTGTATTTTTGAGCTCTCTTTTAATTCTATTATTCTTTGTAGGTTCTTTCATTTGATTCTTCCAGTTCAGTACTGAGTAATGGATGCAATATTTCTCCTGAGCTTTTTAGAGGCTTTCACTAGACAGAAAGACCAGCCTATAGGCAACTGCAATCATAGCTCTGTGATTAAAGAATTTGCCTGGGGGGAAGAAAGTAAGGCTCAACTTCTTGCACTATCACAGATCCTGAAATGCTGATGGAAAACTGTGTAGGCCCAGATCCAAAAGGATCTCATTAAAAGCTTCTTCTTCCATTCAGCTACAAGCCTAACCTCTCTCCTACATTTTCCCTTTCATGCTGGCAAGTTTGCTGAGAGAATGCCTTTCAAGTTGAGGTACGCAGTGGAAATGAACAGGGGAACCAAGTTGCTGCTGTTGATGAGACTAAAATAGGAGACAGAAGCCAAGCCATTGTCAGTCATGTCAACAGTGATTTAATTTTAAACCTTTGCAGACCTAAAAGCAGGCATCTGAGGAAACGCAGAATTGAAAAATGAGGTGCTGATAGAGCCTGGGCACCTCCAAAGATTAAGCAGGAGCTTTCAAGAGCTCAGTTTTAGGTTCTTAAATTCTAAGTCTCACTTAAAACCATCATCACCTTCCTCCATCCAGGCCTTGTGACAGCTGTGTTTCTGTGAACGCCTGTTTGGAAAGGGATTTGCAAATATCTACTCTTCCAAGTATCTGTTAAGTGAGATAATAGCACTTGAATATTTCATGGGGCCTGAGGCTGAATATTATCAGAGAAGCTGAGAAAAGCTTGGATATTAACCTTTCAAATGGCAAGTTTAAATGAAAAAACTACTTTAAACTTTTCTCATAACTACCTTTATTTAATTTCTTGGTTAAATAGTCTAACCTTTAGACTTGCCATATAAGCAGAGAAAATAAAACTAAACTATAGAATCCAGAGCTCTGTGGATGTGAGGTTGTCAGTAGGAAAACTGGGGTGTATACGGAGGTTATACTTTCAGGAACAGACATAATTTGAATAGAATGGTTTAAAGATCACATTTTTGGATGTAGTCTCTTTAATGTTGCTATGACTCATTTTACAAACATTTGGCATACATTTTTACATTACATATGCTGAAATATATGACCTACTTTTAAATTTGAGAAGATGTTAAAAGCTGTGAAAAGCTCAGTTATAACAAAAGCATAGGTTCCAATAAAGCACTGAGGAACTTGAGTCTTTATGAAAACAATAGAAATATTTTTATTACTAATCTACGAAAGTGAATTAAAATTTTTTAACATGTCTTTATGAAATGTCTGGCACTTCCATCGTGGAAATACCACAATCTCCTTCATGCCGACCTCTTCATAACCCTGTGTGTGGTCCCATCTAGAACTCAGTCTTTTATCCCCCTCGGAGAAAAAAGACCAAACACCTGAGGAGAAAGAGCAAGTCATGCAGTTTCCATCCTCAGAAACTGGTTGGTCTGGGATTCAAAATAGATACCTAGAGAAGTCACTACTCAGATATCCATAAATATTTTTGGAATGTTATCTCCTGAATTTCTCTAAAAACTTTCCTTGAAGGTTGTACCCATATTCTCTTTAATGTAACAGAAAGAGTTTTTTACACCAAACTATTTGTGTTCTCAAAATGTTATTTAAAACTTTTATAAATTCTTCAAATGACCTTGTGGCTTTTAGACAGATTTTCTGTAGTTTGTTCCAAAGCAGTGAAGTAGAGACAGAGAAAGAAGATTGAATCTTGTAGGTATAAATGTGTTAAGGATGTTGTGACTTGATAGGAAGGAACAAATAAACAAAAAATTAATAGTGATATTTGATTAATTAACCATTTTTTGTATCAAATTATCTGCTTATTTTATGACTTTTAGGGGTTTTTTTCCTTAGTGATGTGATGCTACCTCTTCTCATGGGAATATTCCACCGATTAAAATGCAAGTGAGGAGGAGACTGGTTCAAGTCTCTAATTATTAGAAATATTAGTTTAGTTGCTATACACAAAAGTATTCTAAAAGGATCACAAAAAAAATAGCCAGTATGGTTAAGCAGAAAAGGAAAAAAAGCCGTTAGAAATAAAAAGAGCCTTTCAAGAGAGCAGTATAAATAACTTACCATATGGGCAACTTAAATTTAAAATCATAGTAGGACAAAACAGAAATAATTTTGAGGAGCAGATTGCTAAATGAAGAAGAGCAATAATAAAAGCATTTTCAAATTCATCAGAATGAAAAAAAACTGCCAGGACCCCATTAAATGATCAAAGACAGGAAGGCCAGTGCAGAATATCTAGAATTATTTTTGAATATCTAGAATTATTTGCAAATATCTACAATTATTTGAATGGATGTGCATTGCCAGAGGGGTGATTTTTACAGAGCAGAGATGGAGTCTCACAGTGCAGTTCATGAGATGGAGTGACCCAGTCTGATAGTTCGTAGCTTCCAAAGTGGAAGAGTCTACTCTTACCACATTTCTGCTTCTTTACCTCACTTCTGGCTGTGCACTCCCACCATCTTGTTCCAGCTCCTGTTCTCATCAGAGATTTCCATGAGTGTATAACATGCCTTGGTGTCAGTGTTTGAAAAGCAAGAGAAGATGAAAGTTTGGCTCTTAAAAAGAGATACTGAGAACTGCAATTAATAAATTCCATGCAAACAAACTAATAAAAAATATAATAAAATTCAAGTTGCAGACACAAAAATGTGTAGGATATAACAGGGGAAAATTAACACAGTTTTTGTAAAAGAAAACAAGACCTTACAAATCTCTCGCTTAACAGGTACTAGGTAAATAAATAGAGAACTGCCACTTTGTACCTGTATTTTCATAAATGCTTATTGAAGGTGCATTATCAAATGCTCTTAAAAGCCTATGACTGCAAAGTCATTAAAAGATCTCATAATCCTTATAAAACAGTAGACAAGTACACTGTAATGCAGAAAAGAAAATTCCTAACAACACAATAAAGAAGCACAAATTTGAATTATTTAAGAATAAGATCTGAAAATCATGGTGGTTCATAATTCTTTGAAAATGTCAGCTCAACATTCATTCAGAAAAGCGAGTGAATTATTGGAAAAACGGTGAGATAATACAAGATGTTACTGTACTCCTATATAGATTTTGATCTGGAAGATTCTAACTGAGATTGGATGTGATCACAGAGCTAATATTTTATGAAGTTACCTTTGTGTATATAATAATAAATTCCAAATTTTAGAACAATGTAGTTCTTTCAAAACTAAAAACAGTCACACACATTCAAATAAAAAAACCCCAAACTTGACAGGTTTCTCAGGCTGTAGGTTAATAAATACTGTAAATGAATCTAAGCCTGGGGCACTGCTGAAAGAGGAGTGCCATGGTGCTGGCTGTTCTGGGCCCCTGCTCTGGGCTCCCATGAGCACCTGTACAGCAGGACAGTAACCCAGATTAGATTAGGCAATTGATGTAACCTTTTTGTAGTTGTGTTTTGTTTGGTGTGTTTTGGTTTTTTTGTTTGTTTGTTTGTTTGGGTTGGGGTTTTTTTTTTTTTGGTTCTGTTTGTTCACTAAACTTTCAGCTTCTTTGATTTTATTTGCCACCTGATCCCACCAGCACCAAGACAAATGAGGGCATGGGTATGTATGGCAGAGGGCAGGATTAAATAACATCTTCTTCAATGCAGTTTCAATTCAGATTATTTTAAATTGATCATCAGCTGCAGCTTCCTAATGCAGGTGCTTGCTCAGGTTTTGCTTTGATATGAGACTGGGAGATGGTTAATGTATATCTCTGCACCTGTGAAAATAAAAGTCTTCCTAAATCTACCACTTTATAAACATCCCCATAGACTGTATTAGGCCAGCCCTATTCAGGTGAGATAAAAAGCCTGCAACATCTAAGCTACTTCTAGCACCTGAGACAGTCCACTTAATTTTCTTTGGATACCTTCATGTTACAGTAAAATTGCTATAATTTTGAGAAGGAGAATAATTTTTCTTCAAGGAGCAGCATTCTGCATAGAGAATATTAAATTTCTTGATCTCACACCATGTTTTTGCAGACTATGAGATTAGCAAAAGGGTAGGGGTGAGGTTCTTGTGGGCAGTGATTCTAAATGGGTGCTGCTGTCACAAAAATTCCTCTAAAACACCTGGTGTCTCTGTTGGTCTGATAGCAAGTAAGAATTGTAATAACATTAACCATATGTGGCCCTGCCTGACAAGGCAGCGTTTTGTAGCTCTGCTCCTTGTATAAGGTATTGCCTGGTGATTGTCTGCTGGAGAGTTTTCATCCTGTGAAATCCTATTTGATCTCCCTAGAACAGCACTTAATGGGAAAGACACTGGGCAACAAATCAAGGAGTGATTTCTACAACCAGAAGGGATGTAGAGGTGAGTAGATTCATTACATGAATAAGGGTTCAAAGACAAGGCCATAAACGTGTCCAAAATGTTGTCATTGTTCAAAAGTTAACAGGAAAGGAAATGACAGAACAAAAATGATTGCTATTTTCACATGCTTTTGCAGTGTACCTCTTGAAATGAAACAAAGGGAAAACAAAGAACAATAATCCAAATTTTCTTTTGCTGGTTTTTTTTTGCTATATATCCTTAGTAAAAGCTAAAACCATAAGAGCAAAACCACAATATTCACCCAGACCTGGGCACTGCACCTCTTATTTTCTTATGCTACAGAAAATGCAATAGAAAGGAAAGGCAATGAGTCACTCCTTCTGGTCTTTGATCAAAGCATGACACAGGTTTTCCACATGTGTAACTAACTGTATGAGGCCCTGGGCAAGACACCTTGTGCATCATTCCTTTGGATGTTCATGGGTAATATTCTTCTGCATATGAATACTGGAAGTCTTAAAGCACAATCCTTCTTTATTCACAGCTTCAAAATCTCACTGGAAAAAGTTATAGGATAATCCATCTGCACAGGGATTGCATAGCTTTTGCAAGAGTCCTGACATGTATTGATTTCTCTGTGCATCCTGATAATACACACAAAACAGGGACTCTTTACCCTTATGTCATTTGCCTGTTTCCATGTTAGTGCATGCTGTTCAGGTATGCTTTTTCCCTTTTCAGCAAAAATCCAGGTGGCTATCTGTTGCTGAGTCTGGGCTGAAACGGCCCTTGCACGTTGCTAGGGCTTTGAAAAGAGTCATACACTGTTAGGACTATGTAAAGGCCCAAGGAAATAAATCATGAATCATTGAACAAGGAGGTCTTGTGGGTTTTCCTACTTTTCTATCTAGTCACACTCGTATCATGCTGTTGCAGCATGGCTCTTGAAAACCTCTGGGGAACAGAGATTTGTAAAATGACACTGAGAATATAGATCTCCTAGTGGGTATGTAACCCTCTAATATAAGTCAAGAGCTTCTTATAGGAGACAGACAAGCCACACAATAGGAAGGCAATGCCCTTTTCTGCTTTATGGTTGGGGAAAACCCTTTTTATCCCAATGATAGAGTAGTGAAGAATCTTTAGATTCGAACAACTGATATTTTTGTTGAGCACTGTTATTCTGGAGGAGGGCATGGTAAAAGCGTAAGTTAATTGGCATAGCTAATGGGAAATGACTTGTATAAATCTTTTTTTTTATGACTAGGGTAAGGCTGTTGTTATGACTAGAGTAAGGTTACTTTTTTTTTTTTCCTCTTTGTTCCCACTGAGTATATTTTATTCATTCATTATCACAACTCCACAACTATTTGCTTCATGGTGAAAATCTTTACCATTAAAAAAAAAAAAAAGAAACTGCTTAACATGACAGCAAAACAAGAGAAAGAAAGGATATTTCCATGTGTGATATTAAGCTTAATTTTATCTGATTAAAATCTTACAACTCTGTGTGGCCCCACAGTAGATTTCTATTCTTTTTTTCCAGAACGTGGTTTTCGGAACAGTGAAACACTATATTTTATTGGCAAACAGTTACAAGAATCTAAACCTTTAATCAAGCTCTGCTAAAAGCTTCAGTTTATAAATTGTTTATGAGTCAACCAGGACTTTCCACACAAATCTATTTCACTTTAATAATAGTCTGGAACTTTTCTACACAGTATTCTGTTCAGTACAGTCTTCTACTGTTCAGATCTGGCTACTGTTATAGTCTGATCAAAATTGATCTCACTTACAGAAAAGCTTAAATATTGTTCATGAGTAAGCCAGTGCTGCTAATATTGAATAAAAAAAAGCTCTCTAAAGGTCTTCCTTCTTGTTCCTGGCACACACCATAAGAAAGAAGAGCAGGCACTGATTCACCTCTTCCTACCCACCAGCCTCCTTTGGCAAGTCTGATCAGTTGGCATGGCCATTCTCCTTTGCCAGCCCAGAGTGAGGAGTTCTGATTTTGCTCTTAGCCTTACACAGCTGAAGTCTAGCTGTGCCCCTGAGTCCCCATTACCATCCAGGGGGATTAATCTGCCGTACTAATGACAGGTCAGTCTATTAGGTCAAAGCATTTTGTCATGTTAAGTGTTCAGGGTACCTGCTTAGACATATAATACCAACAGAGGGAAAGCACATTGGGTCATCCTCCTGACAAAGAAGTGGTGAAACAACCGCTGGTGAAACCTGTTTGATAAGCATCCCTGCCCTCTCGTGGTAAAACTGTGCTAAATTTTAGTTATTGCATGTCACACAGGCTTGTCAAACAGAAGCAAAGACTAGAAGAAGAAAATTATATTTATTGTCTTACATTCAAGCACGTACTTTTTGGTGTCCAAATTTCAAGAGGTCTTCACAATCCTTCAGATTTTTCCTGCATCAAACAAGATTCTTAGAGAAGTTTTAAGCTCTAGTTAAAAAAGACCTGACTGCAGTTTAGTCAGATCTGCGAATAATTCTTCACATGGATAAAAAGTGAAGATTCTTCCAGGTTTATGGCTAGTCAGCGCCTTTCTGTTTTTTCTATCCTGAATGAATTCTTAGAGAGTAGCAATCAGAAGAAGGTGAAATTAAGAAAGAAAAGTGTTAGGGCTGTAATTATACCACTTCTAAGTTGCTTCCTAGCAGCAACATACATTTCATTATGCTGAAACACAATACACTGTTGCCCTTTATTTCTAAATAATTTGGTAACTGCCTGAAAACCAAGGCTACAAGGAATCTTTGTATTTATCCATGTTTTGCAAAAGCTATTTAGAAAGAGAAAATTCATGTCTTTTTGACAGGTCCAAAATATGATACTGTGAAGAAACAAAATTCTTTTCTAGTTGGAGCTCTAGATACTGCCACATCCGCACTTCAGATGTACAGCTTACATTGTGTTAGCTCACTCACAGTCTTGACCAGGACTGAATCACACTCATACTCCAACCCTACTAGCTTGTGTCATATGATGTGGCAAAGTCAAATCCAGATTTATACAGGCCTAGCAAAAGCAGAAATAGCAGCTGGATTATTTACCTGTTGTGAAGGTTCTTTTTAGGTCTTGTCATAGTGAAGGATTATCTGAAGAATGTTTGTACCTGCACACATTCAAGGGAATGTACAGAAATACAAGAATTAGCAAATCAAATGGTAATAACAGATATAAAATAAATTATTACAAAAGTGGATAAGAAGAGTCAGCTAGCAACGTGTCCATATTCATTTCACAAAAATCTTAAATTATTTTCTTCTTTCTTTTTATAAAAAAGGTAGCAGCCTATACAAAAATAGGGTGACAAGAGCTTTCCTGTTGCACCTAAGCGAAAGTGGCTTCAGCTGTCATCTTGAAAGGAACTATAAACTTTTCTGAGAAGAGAAAAAAAAAGACTATGAAAATATTCTGCTTAGCAGAGAATGTGAAAAGAAGCACATCAAAGAAAATGAATGTAGAGACAGATGTCGTACACATTGCAATGAAGAACACAATTTCTTCCAAACTTGTTGTTGTGACTAGTCATAGATGTGTAACATCCAGATCTGTCTTTGAGTGGAATGTATTTATGCATTTATATCCAAAGTCTGATTCATTAATGAAAAATCCAGTGCCAAGGTTTTCAAAACAGACTAATGATTTTGAGATCCCACATCCAAACACCTCAAATGAATTTTATGTTCACTCACATAAAATAACCAGGTGGAGATGCTGGAAATGAATACATGCAAAAGGTATGAGCCACTTGACCCATGCACTGGGTTTATAGAAGACAGCTCATAACAGCTTTATCAACCCTTGCAGTGTAAAAAAGATTTTGTGAAACACCTATCCCTATGAGACTCACTGTTGCTGGAAATAATAATTTCTAAAATACAAGAGCTTAGGTTTCAAGAGGCTTATTTTGATTTACTATTTTCTGTAATTGAATTTCATTTTAGGATTTGTCAGTATTTCTGTGTTTACTGCTCAGCACATTTATCTGGGTAATTATTTAAAAGGAAGATACAGTTTTAAATACCATGCTACAGACATCCTTTTTTTAAGAGTCATTAAGAGAGTTCATTGTTCTTCATTTGTTGCATTACAATGAGCCTCGAAGTATTGTTTACATCAAACAGATTAAAACTACTTAAAAGAGAATTTTATTACAGTCATGTTGTTGAGCATTTCAGGTAGTAAATGTTTCATAAAACAACACATAAAGATCAAAAATTGTCCTCAGTGTTGGAAATAACACCTACCATTATATATTTGTGTTACCTACCATTCCTTACTCTTGGGCTGCATCACAGTCCAGGCTACTGACCACTGCTGGAAAGAATGAATGAGAGACCTGTGCACTAATGACTTATGAACATATCTTTTTCCCCCAGAGCAAATCAATTTTGGAAAATAAAGTTGAAATGAGATTTTTTCCTCTTCCCTGTTATGCAAGTATGAGAATAAAAGTATTGGGATATTTCAGATCTATTATGCATATTTCTTATTTACGCTTACAGAAATTTAAGGGAAGAGCACTTTTTTAGTTGTGGAGAGTATTTTAAGAAACTGTGTTTTATTCTGAGTGAACTAGGGAGTACCACAAAGTCCTCATAGAAGTGCAGATCTTTATTCAGCCCACCTAACTTTAGATGCTAAGTTAAGATATCTGCATCAGAAGCCTACTCACCCAAAGTTCCCTTAATCATTGATGGAGAGTGACATGATGACTCGAGACAGTGATTCAGATGGTGGTCTGAGTTGCCTTTTTTAACTACCTTCCCCTGTTGATTGTGAAATGTTTTCTTGATCATCCCCTGCCAGTTTTTGGACTTATCATGGCTTCTCTAATAGACATGTAGACTGAGGTTCATATTATTTAAACCTTCAGACAATAAACTTGTTTTTCTTAGTTGTCAGACCTTTCAATAGCTGACCATGGATACAGGGGTCCTTGGATCACAAGCTGAAAACCATTTCCATATAGACAGTAGTTGCTACAGCAACAAGGCTCAAACACTGGGTAACCAATTAATTGTAGCTGGGATGAATCTGGGCTTTTATAAACTGTTGTACCTTGACTGAATGGAAGCAGATTTCAGGGAATTGAAGGTTTGCATTGAAGGAGAATATGTAAAATGAAAATTTTTTCTATTCCACAGAATAAGGGGAGAATAATTTGAAGTACTTAAAATACATACATCTGTCTTAAATCAGGAACCATTAAAAGGAATCAAGGCTGTCTAATATTTCAGGAATTAAAAACAAATTTCCAGGTCTCAAGAACCAAGAGTGTTCCAAATATAGGCTCTATGTACAGACAACAGGCAAAGAAGATATCACAGTGAAGTGGTAAATGTTTGCGCCTTAAGGTCTAGATATTCATTAGAGCAAACAAGCTTATTAGCTTGTAACTGTGGGAAATGTACAGTTTTTTGTTCCAAGGAAGAGTCGGGAGCCCTGTGACTGGAACACTCAACTGGGATAAAGTTGCTTGACAGAAATATAAATTGTCAGAAGCAGCTAAATCTGGAAACCCAGTAAGGGCAAGGCTGCTGCAGCTCCACAGTGTCTGCAGGTCTGACTGGCAGTGAGGCTAAGCATGTGCTGTAGGCACATGTGCATGTGCACACACACAAATGGGTTTCTCCACTAGTTGGCCAGGCCCCCCACTCTCCCTCTCCCAGTAGACCATGCCTCCAGGTGCCACACTCCCAGCAACACTCTGTGGTCCCCAGGCCACGTGCCTCACTTGCCAGCTGGTCCAGGTCAATGCTGGCCAGTGTCATGCACTGACAGAGCATCCTCATCATGCCCCATGCCAGCACCATGGACACATGGGACTCCCACCCCTGGATCCACCCCCATACACACAGGCACACACCCCAGACAGCCTCACACCCAGGAAAATTGCTAGAAATGGAGTTTAGTGAGGAGCTGAGACAGACTGTGCTGGTCAGGTGCAGGAATGGCCAGAAAACCATCCTGACTTATGCCTGTTACACAAAACCAGCTCTTTTTCTCCCCTTCTTCCTGTTTTCCCACACCTGTTCCTCTTCAAACCACCTCAATCCATCCCTTTCCCCACCCTCATTGGCTCACCTAAATATCCCATAAGTCCTGTGCATTCTCCAAGTGGTATTCCCTGCACGCCACAGAGAACCCTGCACCCCATGCAGTGCCCCTGGTCTGTGGGATGACCCAAACAGCCTCCTCCCTGGCTCCTGGCACTGGGTGTCCCCCAGGAACATGGGTCAGGGGCTGCTCTATGACAGCCCTGGGGCTGGAATGAGGTCTCCTGTTGCTGACTGGGGCATTGGGGTCTCCCCTGCCATTGTGCCTTTGGGGCTGTGGGGCTGAGATTTTTCAAAGGTGGTGGCTCCTGTGAAGTCCCAGGAGGAGCTGGCAGGGGGATACTGGGGCTCCCCAAGCTGTGGTGTTCCTCTGCACTCCCTTGTGTGTGTGTGGCAGCTTTTGTCACATAAGCTAACAGAAAGTCCAGGGACTTTAGTCAAAATGAACCACATCTAATGAAAATGTTTTAGCCATTTGACTATTGAGTATTCAGGATCATCCTCTGAAGTTTCTCACCCTGCATCCAAACATTCTTCCAATAAATATTTTCCAGAATTTTGAATGTTCTAGGGGAATAAAACATTTAAATGAATCTACCCTTGCTGATGGGAAGTACTTTGCAAGAATTTTTTTAACCAGCAATCATTGAACAACTGTAGTCCTGCACCTCCTGGCTGTCATAATCAGAAGTTGATGGTTACATTTCTGTTGCACAGATGAGAAGAGAGCATGTGCTGTGTTGATTTCAGCCAGGAGAGGAGCATAGCAGAGTATTCTAGGAACACTTAGAAGTGATGCTTTAATTTTATTGCTTTTACCCACATAACTTCCATCCAAAAGACTATTAAGACACTCCTAATAGCCAATCTTTTTCTTTAGTTCCTTACTTAAAACCTGTATTGACTTCATGGAGACTTATTCTGTGTGGGGAGCTATAGAATAAGTTACATACTTCTGAATGGTTTGTCACATTTCATGTAACAAATGTGACTCAGCACAGTGACTTTTGCACTGCTGCACACATTGCATTTGTGTTCATACTTCAATCATGAAACATTGGCCGTTTTTAAGAGAAGATTCATGCACAGCAGATGTACTTTATCATACAGACTGCTATTTTCAAGCACATTCTAACTTACGCAGTGTCCTCTATTATATGTATTTTGATGAGCAGATCAACAAAAATTGAACAATGAAGCTAATACATTTCCCTTTTGTCTGTATTTTGCCTTTATCTGTTAGACTTCTTCACAAGGTGTATTTTATCAATGCAGTTTAACATCGGGAACTGAATGGATTATTTCACCAAAGTGAGCATCTGTTCAGGTGTAGAAGCAGATGGCCAACACTTCTCATAGCTCTTTGCCACTATGGAGTTTAACTTTGGAGGCCTTAAGATAGCTTTTACTGGTCATTACTAATGGTGTTTAGGAGAAAACATACAATTTTAAGTATAGGTTTAACTGTCTATTCTCTAGACATCCATATTTTCAGAATAGTTTATAAATTGTTTATTTTCTTTGCTTATATTAACTTGTCCTCATTTTCTTTTTGGTACAAAACCTGATTGGTTTAAAACCACAAGTATTGCTCTTGATGCAGGGAACTTATAACTGGGAGTAAGAAATGCACTTTCATTAATCTAGATCTGCATTTGGTCAATGTCTTCTCATGAAGTACCACCATCTCACCTCCTGATGACTTCTGGCTGGGAGTTCAGCCCCTAGCAAACACGAAAAGAACCTCAGTTGGGCTTTCATGTGTTTCATGTGTTTTTACAGAAATATAGCCAAATCAAAATATTTAGTTTTCAGACCTCTGGTCTTTAAGGCAAATGAAATAAAACAAAAGCAGTTTTCTATGGAATGCACACAGTTTTTGTAAATAAAAAAACCTAGTTTGGTCAAAAGCTCAATTTTCCTTTAAAAGAGTTTCAGTGTAAAATGTTCAAGTAACCATAAAATATAGTGATAAATATAAATTAAGGAAGTTAACATTTCAGGCTATCTCCTTACACTCACTCTCATACACACAGACACATATACACACAAAGGACAGACTGCTAGCAAGACTGTAATGTTCATTTTACTTGTCATTTAAAGAAGACAGTTGAAGAGATGTTTTCTAAGTTATAATCCCCAAGTAAGTTAAAAAAAATGATTCTCCTGCAAGGTGTATTGAGACCAACATCATTAACATGATACGTCACTGAGAGCTGCTTCCTAGCCTTTAATGCAGACACCTGTAAAAGATAACTGAGCTTAGATAAATTTTTTGGAATATTAATTCACTGAATAAACGTGGGTTCTCTAATTGTATAATTTTAAGAGGAAAGACAAATGTGGGATCATTATAGTATTCCCTACACTGCTTAATGAGACAGAGAATTAGCTCAACTTTAGATGTGTCATATCTGGTAAATCAATGGATTATTAACTTTAATGCAGTAAATGCATTGTCAGTATCACATTTAACAACATAAAAGTCCAAGATAATGGTTGGGAAACTCGTGAAATAATAATCTGCACATTACAAGTTCATAATAAAAATAGTGACCAGTGTGTATACATAAGTGCATAAGGTGAATGATGAATAACAGCAAAGGAAGCAGAGGAGAACAGAAGGGAGAAATAAAGCTGCACACAAGTGACCATTTGCAATGATATCACCCAGAAAGCAATTGACGCACAGCCATAATCCATGTGGTTTCTGCTCTCGTCGCTAGCAAACGCTCAAAAACTAAGTAATTATACTGTGCCAGGGAAGTGCAAAAACCATAGTACCAGTACACATGTATGCTTGACTACCTGATTGGCTTACACAGAAGAGAGATTAATTGTGACTTTGATTAAGGTATTAGACATACTCAGAGTTTTGTTTTCTAAGCTGGTATCATGCCTCAGGTGCAGCACAGATGTACCCAGATAAACTCCACTCTCCAGTCATGCCATAACAGACAGACGTATTCCTACAGCTGCACAGAAGCAGCCATTAACTGAGTCCAGCATTGATGTGGACTGTCCAGATGCAGGATTTTCTGGGTGAGAGATCCCTGAGTTTCATCTATGCACCTCAGGATCAGATCTCACACATTTAACTGTGAAGTCCTTTCAGAACGCATGCAGCTTTTGTGGGTGGAAAAGGTGATTGTATGACAACTTTTCAGGAAAAAAATTAGAATGTGAGTCAATATGGTAAAAGATAAAATAAGATTAGATTATAATTCTAGTTTGTAACAGTCCTCAAGAAGATGAAGAAAAAAAACCCCCTGTTTTTCTGACAAGGCAGCAGATTATAAGGAGGTATGCAAACCATCTCTTTTATTTTCAAATATCCTAGAACAATGGTAGTCCTGAAAGCCTTTGGGAACCAAAGGTATCATCTTTTGTTCTTTTTCACACAGACAGATCTTGAACATGCTGCCCTTGTACAAAGTAACAGTAGCTATACGCTGCATGAGGGATGGGACTCCTTTCCAGGCAGTTGTTCACTGCTCTCTGCTTTGATCTTAACAAACAAAATTATTCAGAAATTAGGTGAAGTAATGGAGAGTCTCAAGACAATGAAGCAAAGGGCTACAGATGCATGTTTCTGTTATAGACCAATTAGCCAGGAAACGGGGAGTGAAATAAAGCCAGGTTAGCTCATTACATTTTATGTACTTGGGATCAACAGAGATGATTGAGAGACTCCTTGGATTGCTTTTGTGCTAAGTTTAGGATAGTTTGTTTTGTAAGTACTTGCCTATTATCAGGTATTTTGTTCTGTAGAAAGGATCTCAAAGCAATAGTGTTTTTTTGTAGAAGGATGTTTGAAAATTTTATTGAGTATAGTGGTTTTATTAAAAATTATATCAACCTGAAAATGTCAATGCCAACAGTGAACTTTAATTAAGTTTTACACATGTAAGCATCTAAGCACTATAGGAACATATGCAGTTAGGTGCTGAGGTGAGATTTTTGGACCAGGATATTTTCATTTAGGTATTTCAAATAA
This sequence comes from Strix uralensis, assembly GCF_047716275.1. NCBI lineage: Eukaryota > Metazoa > Chordata > Aves > Strigiformes > Strigidae > Strix > Strix uralensis. The sequence continues at coordinate 36,296,790 of NC_133976.1, forward strand.
CACCCAGTACTTTTGCTGACTTTTTTTTCTAGGTATAATTACAGCTGTGTAATATACATTTCCAAATATTCAAGAGAAGGTTAGAAAACTTCATAATGGACAGAGTCTTTCTGAGACAGAAATATTTTGATACAGGTTGCTGTTTCCATATTTGACCTTATTGGGAAGGCTGGGGGGAATGAGAGAGGAACTTATGTTTTCAGAAACTCCTTTACTTTAGGCTGACTCTGATAAATTTTCAAATTAAAGAGAAGAGTCCAGGGTGAGTTTTTTAGCTCAAAAGGAGCAGACTGATTCAGGAAAAAAAAGAGCTACCCCAAACCTTTAAGGAAGGTCATACTGATTTTAAAACAAAATATTTTCAAGTTTTATTGTTTCCTTTTTCTATATAAAAGTTATTTTTTGCTGATCTGAGTGTACTAAACATTCTCAACAGTTTCCCAAGTGGTAAAAGTTGGTGAACATACTATAAGCTACAAAAGGAATTCCCTCTCTGCAAGGAAACACAATAAACAACAACAAAAATACAGAAATTTGAAGGATCAGATAAATCACAGCAGCAAAATCTTAAAAGCCTCATGAAAAAAGATTCTGAAGTATCTTTTGAAATAAGAATTGGAGTATAATGACTGTAGAGATGACTCCAAAACAAGGTCATCTGTAACTGACTCATATCTTTTTTCTGTAGATGCGGCTGACAAGAAAGTCACAAACATTTTATTACCTCTCTCCAAGGTTATAAAGTTCTCATTTGTAACAATTTTTCTTGTTCACATCTGACCCTGTTCTACCATGTTGGAAGAAAGACTATTGTGATTACAGAATATTAGTACAGAAGACCATAAAATGTAGTCCTAGCATGAACCCTTCCTCCTCCCAAACAGCACCATTTTATTCAGCAAATCTCCTTTCTCCATGCATTCTGTAATAGCTGCCTATGCCAGTGATATAAATAAGTTTCCCTCCTGCAGAGCCAACATAGCTAGGAAATACTAAGCTGCAAATTTTGTTCCATCTTGTATATCATCAACAGACCTGTTTAATAGCTTTCGGCTGGATACACCTGTGCAATTCTGTTGAGGGAAATAGGGTGATAGTGCCATCCACAGAGAGCTTAATTTGGAATTTAGTGTTGCACAGATGTAGCTGGGAGCTCATTTGCTTTGCAGAACATTTCACAGAATCACAGAATCATTCAGGTTGGAAAAGACCCTTGGGATCATCGAGTCCAACCATCAGCCCTACTCTACAAAGTTCTCCCCTACACCATATCCCCCAACACCACATCCAAATGACCCTTAAACACATCCAGGGATGGTGACTCCACCACCTCCCTGGGCAGCCTATTCCACTGTATGACCACTCTTACTGTGAAAAATTTTTTCCTAATGTCTCGTCTAAACCTCTCCTGTTGTAATTTATAACTAACAATGATAAGTGACATGAAAAAACCCACCCTAGAATATCTAGCTTGATTCTAAAGAATGCAGGAAAAGCATTTAGAAAAAAAACAACAAAACAAAACAAACCAAACCAAACCATTTTATTTGTGAACTAAGCACATTTGATACAGAAATTCTTGAGTGATAATGATGTGGAAACTACAATGCCACTAGCACAGGTATTTTTCAGGATAGGACCATACTTATATAAGAAATCACAAGCTACAGACTGAACTACTGATTAATCTGTACTAGGCCATTTTTTCCACCAATGAAGAAAAAATTTTATTCAAAATTTGCAAATTTAAATTCATATTGAGGGAAGGTTTGATTGATAGATCCAATATATCCAACATGACAAAAAATTAGAATGAATGTTACCTTAATTTTATAATAAGAGTAGTTACTGCAAAGACCTAGAAACATTTGTTGACCTCTAACCCAGAACCTTGTTTTAGGGTGAATTGTGCTTGAAAATGAACTGTATCACGATTTGTGTGCTCTTGTGGGTAATCACTCCAGAGCCACAGAGTAAAGAAAACCAATTCTTCTAAACTGATTACAAAGTTCTGTTCATTAATTGTCTTAGAGAGTGCTGTCATGTGCTGTCTTACATCTGTGCATGTTACAAAATGTGGTCAGAGGATTTGATTTGTCTGCACCCGCCTGCATAAACAGCTTGATCAAGAAGCTGCACAGGTTTTGTAGAGTCTGCATTGCAGCTAAAAATTTGGTTGAAATACAGCACCTTTCAATGTGCTTTTACTTATCTATCCCTTTCTCCTGCCTTCCATTAAAAAAGGTCTTGTAAGGTCTTTTCTTGCCTTCTTTGATTTGTATTACTATGATCTTTTTATATACTCTGACCTTTTTATTAAGACTTCCTTCAAACTGGATAGCCAGCATGATATATTATCTCTTGTTTCTTGTAGCATAAGCATTTGTCTCATTCCCAGAAAAAGCTGTCTTGATTTGTGTATAGGCACAATTTCTTACCCTCACTTTTAAACTCAAAGATGTTAATTTGCTCTCTCACCTGATGAAGTAGAATATGTGACTAAAACAAATGTACAGAAACTGCAGAGGTATCAGTGTCACTGTCTCTTACTGTGGTATCCAAGCCTGGGGATGGTTTCCTTAAAGCCCCAACTTCTGGAGCCATGTAACTTTACAGAATTTGCAAAAATTGTACAGACTTCCTTTGACCCTAGAAGCAACTAAAATAAATGAAAACTATTGGTTTTAATTCCACAGTTTTAAAGATTTCTCAAGATTTGATGGTCTGACTCATGACTTTTAGACACTGGTTTGGCAATATTGATACACTCACAGTCCTCCTAGCCAACTCTTTCATAAGAGTTAGAAGTGCACTTAAAACCGCAGTCTCTCTGGAGATAGACACGAAGGAGGATTGAGGCATGAGCAGAGAGAAACAGTAACTCTTCCAGACAAAGACAAATGAATAAAAATGAGTAACTTCTTTATATACTGCCTAATGTTAGATGTACTTTCAGTTCCTGCAGTTTCAGTGTTGAAATCTGTAAATACTGTTGCTGAGCCACCATCCAAATTCTAGGAATGCTTACACACAAATATATCCCACCTTCTTTAGACTCTTAATTGAGGTTTCTCAATTAAGAGAATAAGTTTGTTATCTTCCCACTTTTCGCTAAAAGTAAGAGGCATCTGCAGAAAGCACACAGGAAAAACTTGGATCCTATTGGGAAACCGAAGTTGTTGAAGTCAGAGCAGGCCAGACAGCTTGTTGAGCACCCATTCCGCAAACCCCTGCACAGCACAGAGTCCTGTGCCTATTGATTACCCCAAGTGGAGTCAGAAATGAAGGTCAAAATCCCTGGTTTGCTTTAGGAAGGGTATGGCAGAGAATGTCCTAATGTCTAAAGCAGTTGTAATGACACTCAGGAACGATCCCAGGAAGCAGAATGTTCTCCAGATGGTGAGGAAGAGACTGAAACATCTGAATTGTAATTTCTCATTGCCTACAGAAATCATTAACTTGCAACATTATGTGTCTTAGCATAAATGACATAGGATAAACCCAGAATCTCATATGAGGGTATAGATCATACCATCTACATCATGATTTTTATATATAAAATCTACTTTTATAAATATATATTTATACATCAATTTTATAGATTAAAATATTTAAAAGGTAATGGGTGAACACCTCAGTTATGAAATGCAAGTATATAGTAAGTATGTGTGCTCAGAATGTGTCTGCTTACAAAAAACTGAAGAAAGAAGAGTCCTATCTTGTTTATCAAATATTCAATGGGAAAAGACAGAAATATGGGTTCTACACTCCAAGAATTATTTATATTATTTGTATATTTGCAATACTTCAATCTTTTGTCTGAATCTAGCAAAAGACATTTATCTCCACCCAAAGACACTGACATGTCTTTAAACATCAAGTTCCCTAGATAAATCTTTATCATAATGTAGTAAAAATGGTGATTTGTAATTATTAAATTAATGTTTCTTCAAAAGGACTTGAACCTGGAAAAGCATATCACAGGAAACCAAAAAGAACAGCATAGTGGAAATCACTTCTCAAGTCACAAAGTGAAAAAAAAAAAAAGAATTTGGGGGGGATATTTAATGTGATAGTGTGGACATGTGTGAGAAACTCAAAGTCGTGAGTTATTAATAATTAATTGGTGAGTTGCTTAAACTTCTCTAAAATGAAGGTGATTTAAACTTTTTGCATTAATCCTGTCATTTGCTGAGTATAGTCACAATTAAATAGTCAATGAATGTTCTACAATTAGCATTTACCTAGCCCTCCTCCTCTGCTAGCAGAAAGCCTGTCTGGAAAAAACTGTCAGTGAAATGGTAAGCTGTAAAGAGTAACGTTGGTAAATTCCATGTAAAGAAAATATTTTCACAGTGAATTACTGCCAAGAAATTCAGAAAAGTGATTCTCAGTAGATGTATTTTTAATTCCTGATTTTGCAAATATATCCAGATGTAACTAAAATCAGTCTATTCTGTATGTAAAATCAATCATCTACATGTTTTTTTAAGATAAAGACATTCTTCTGTAAATATTTATATAGCTATGGAAGATCCCAATCCTGCACACACTCTCTAATAAGTGGAGTGCTTATGACAAATACAATCCTTCATAACAGCAGTCTAAAATTTGTACTACAGTAGAAGTGAATTTGTGTGAAGTAAAACAGTGCTTACCCAGGAATGTATTGAAGTACAATCTTAAACTTATCTTTAGTCACAAATGCTCAACAGAATGATTGTTAGGACTAAAGTATCTAAATCCCACTGGCCCAATTGTTTTCTGAGAGAGCTTCTGTTTCCTTCTCCTTCTCCAGCTATGGACATTGTGCCTGCAGTCCAAAACCACACTCCATTTCTACTGCATGACATAGTTTCTCCTTTTATAAAATCAAGTTTGGAAGCTACCAGCTCAGAGAAGATAAACTCTGAAACCTGTCTAAGGTGTATCTTTTTTGTTCCTACTGAACTGCAGTCAATGTACAGTAATTTGCCGTAGTTTGATATATATATCTCTCTCAAAACAGTAATTTGTGGCCAACATTGTCTCATGATTTAAGATATCAATAGACAGTCCAGAATTCACTAGAATGGATTTTTACTACAAAGCTTGCTCTTGTGATTTTCTTGGGCATTTTCCATTTTGGTACTAAATCTATTTCGTAGTGTTTGTTATTTTCACAGCATGATGGACTGAAGTAGATAGTGAAAATAAAACAAAATTACTTCTCCATGCAGTCAGGGAAGTTTTGGTTCATACAGACCTGGTAGGGTGTTAGTCTGCTGGCCACCTCAGTCTAAGTGTAGGTATTTTTCTAAATGCTTTTAGAAATAATACTACAAAGTTATAAAGTGAGAAAATATTGCAGCTAAAGTATTCTGTTGCTCTTTTAATGTGTTTTCTATGCCAAGAATTTTCTTAAAACTGTTAGCTGCTTTGAATGTTTCATGCTATCCCTGATAGAAGATACAATGCACCTAAGATTCCACAGGCTTTTTGTACATGTATTTATTTTTAAGGCTATAAGGTTGTTGTGGCTTTGTTACAGAGTCTATCTGCTTTCTGGTTTCAGTGTGAAACACAAATGGCTGGGGAGATTGTGTAGAGGAGGACTGAAGTGATTCTATAATACTGAAACAATGTCTGTACTACATGTCATGTCTATGATGAATCTCTGTAATTTGATGCAAGAAGTTTACTTACCAACTGTTGTTGCACCCACTGTTCCACTCAGCTGAGTCTGGAGCCTGACTGGGGAGTTTTCTTCCTCTTCTTTTCTGGCAGACAGGTTCTGGAAGGTTACATCTACCGGGAAAAGAAATGACAGAAATAAGCGCATCCTATTCGTAACTATTTTCACAGAGAAGAAAAAAAAATCAGCCTAATTATTTTTCCGTTTGCTACTCACTCTCTGTTAACAATAGTAAATGCCAGAGTCTCTGGGAAGTAGCCTCCATCGGAGCAGGCTCTTCTCTGCAGTCCATTAAAAGTCAGAAGAAGGAAACTGCTAATTACTGTTACCCATCACTGCAGAGAGACAGTTTCTGATGCCCATGCTCTAATGGTCAGAAATATTGTTTTAATTTTTAACTTAATTTTACTCCTGATTATTTTGTCTATTCATTATCAAGTCAGCCTCTGATATTATAAAGACAATTATATCTAGCTTATTCATAGAGAAAGTAGTGTTCTATCATAGTTTTCATTCAGTGCTCCCAAAAAGCCAAGCCTTCCTCTGCAAGCCAGGTTGCCCATTTGATAATATCTTTCTGGAAATAAAGCTTGTGTTGACACCAGTCACAGATATCACTGGGTAGACTCCTCCACAAACACTGACCCGCCCTGCTACTAAGCTCAGTGGCATATTACACTGATGTGTAAAGTGAGCAGCTGTGAGCATCAGTGAGCAGCTGAGAGCTGTGCTTGTAGGTTACACTAGGCTGCACGCACATGGCTGTGTTGCATCTGATGAAAGCTAGCTTGTGTAGAACTAGCTTGGATACCTACCAGATTTTCTTGTGCTTTGAGCATCAAAACTAGCTTATGGGAACAGACGTGGGTGACTCTTCAGTACCCTCAAATTGTTCTTAATTTCTTGAGTGCTGTGAAGGCATAATTTTTCTTGCCCTTGTCTAATAAGCCAAGTGAGACAAAATGCAACTGTCCAGTTACAGGATGATTAAATCTGTCTTTTACCCCAGGGAAAAAAAGTCCCCCGTACAGTGAAAGCACACTGCATTTTTCAGTATTGTGAATATATTAACCCTCCTTGATGGTAATTCCTAGAACTTTATTCTCATTGCCTTTTTTTTATTTTCTTAGATGTATTGACTAAAAAACATATTACTAAATGTCTCTAGATCATGTAATTTTATATCCACAGTATCTGTATTACAGTCTTCCAAGAAATAACCATCACAACCAGCTAATGGCATAATTACATAGTTTAGATACATGACCAAAGGGATTTCTGTTTGGTTTTATTTTAATGATGTGTTTATCTTTAAAGATTTTCTTCTCCTTTTACTCTCTGATATTTCAAAGGCTGTATATTCTTGATCTTAAGAAGAAAAAATATGGATCTATATAATAAAAAAAATTGTCTGAAATAATGAATTCTATAAATTTCCTATATTCCTGATATGTATGAAGAAAATTGTTCTATACCTACAATTCAAAATGCTCCATCTATTTTCAGCATGAAGTAAAACATAATGGCTCATGATTCCATAATGGGTTTCAGTTAACTGAGATTGTGCCATCAGAATATGTGATAGTGCTCTTGTTTCACTTGAAGAAAACAAAGAAGCAATCAAAATATCCTCATAATGACAATCTCTGTTTTTCATCAATGCTCCTTGTTAGTCTGGAAATTATTAGATATACTGATAATATCTTCTGAGGTTAAATAGTTGGATGCATATAAAACATGGGTATACGTAAATTAATTTTTGCTCATTGGTTTGCTTTGTGCTGAGGTGTTGTTGAGTGGTTTGCTTTGTGCTGAGGTGCCTAGACATTGATTAACTGGGACCATGGGTTCTTGGCCAAAGAAGAGAAGCAGAGCTCTCCTTCCCTCACTCGTAATGCATAGAACCAGTGATTAGTTGGCAGCCTTAGGTATCTTCACAACTGCTTACAGGCAGTTGATGACTGCCACCCCCTTTGCTGCTCAGCAAGAACAAGGAGCAATACCTCTCTTCTTTGTTGATCTATGGTCACAGATCTTCCACTTCAGCTGTCTCTACTTCGTGTCACTTTGATCACTTCCCCCCATGGCAAACACTTTACACAGGAAAGGAAAAAGGGGCTGATTTTCAGCATGATTTCTCCAATGTTACAGAAAATTAAGAATTTAAGTAGTTTTTATTAGTAGCTGATGCTTCTCTGACTACTTATGGAAAATAAATGATCAGATCTAGAAATCCTAGCAAAGTAAAAGAAATGGTTTATAGAACGGGTTGTTAGGTGTTGGAATGGGCTGCCCAGGGAGGTGGTGGAGTCCCCATCCCTGGAGGTGTTTAAGAATAGGGTCGACATAGCGCTGAGGGATATGGTGTAGATGGGAACTGTCAGTGTTAGGTTAATGGTTGGACTGGATGATCTTCAAGGTCTTTTCCAACCTAGACGATTCTGTGATTCTGTAAGTTGAATGAGCAGGTAGTGTATGGGAAATCTGGGGGGTTTTTCAATGAATTTATAGAAATTTTACAAAAGTTCAGTAAACAGGAATATTCAGACTTTTTATTTTGAGACTCCAAATTACTGTAAATGAAGACTGCAAATTAAACTAATTTTAAAGAAGAAATTTAATCCAATTTTAATTATTCAAATTTTGGACACCATATGTGAATTAATGTTTTCAAAAATTATAAACCACCCCCTGGGACTAAAATAAACATGATTCCCCTGTATAAATGGATTATAGTCTTATATTTTTAAATCTTTGAGGTTTCGCAGTCCTGCCGCTTTCTTTCCTCCATACACTGAAAAAACTTAAGATTTTGCTTTCTTTTTTTTTTTTAAATAAAAGTGAGAAACTGACATCTTGTATTTTTAGTAAAATTCTCATGTATTACAAAGATCAATAGACATGCATTCCTGTTTTGATTTAAATGTTCTCCTGTGTGTAAAAGCTAAACATTGAGGCATTACATTAATATCTTTGAAAAATTATGAAATTCGGTAGAAAACTGTGCATAACTCTCCATCAGTAAAAAGTGGTGATTAAAGTACATAGACTAAGAAGGTGATAATTTAACTTTTAAATAAATTTCATCTTTATTAATGTATAGCTTAGACAAATAGTACAATATTATTGCAACTTTTACTTGTATGAGAACTGCTATTTGACTAATACTTTATGTAAGGGTTTGTCTCTGCTATCCAAAAGAAACATAGTGCAGAGTTGAAATGTTTCTCAGTGACCTTTTGCAGTCACTGAACTAGGTTCGTGACTTTAAACACAACAACACAGTTTTAAGCAGGAGAAAAAAAGTAATGTTTAAATCTATTTTAATTAATTTAGGGCTAATGTACAACCCATCAGACTGAGTAGCATCTGTGTCTCCGTGAATGAATGTGTAATGTCTTGAGTGAATAAATGTTTCCATCTGCCACTGGTTCTTAATCAAGAATTATTTTTTTCAACAGATATTCAAGTGCTTTATTTTTAACATGTTCTTGATAAGGTATTACATTCTCCAACAACTCTATCTTTGAAACTTAATTTTTAAACATTTCATGCTATTCCAAAATGTTATTTGAGTTTCTAAGACAGTTTAAATTTTTATTATCGCCTTCACTCAATTTACTTCACAGATACAGGGTAATTGAACTAATAGTAAAATGTCTAAGTAACATGTTTTTTATTTGTTCATTATCATTCTGGATTGGCAGCTAACCATTATGAAGTAGAAATTAATTTTATGTTCTCTTTTGTTATGCAAACCAGTCCAACTGAACTGAAAAGAGATGTATAAAAAACCAGAAAACTGTAACTAAATGTGAAACGATGTAGAAAACAGTTTTCACTCTTTTATCCAATGGTGAGTGCACTCAGGTGGGAGTGAGGGAGACCTGTGGTACACAATTCTCCTGTCAAAAAATATTGTCCTGAAGATTTTTGCCAAGTCTTTCCTTTTTTTGCCAAGTCTTTTCCCTGCCCAGCTTTATCCTACAAGACATTACCAAGCTTTGTGCACTCCTGGACAAGTTAATGTGCAGGATATATACCGTACATGCAGGTGTGCAGCTCCAATGGGTGGGACCAAGAATTCATCCCACTGATGGTTAGGTCATGGTGACAGAGGAGAGGGGTAATTTGGCCTGAAATTACACCAAGTAATTCAGACAAGTGCTTCAAATCCATCTCTAATCTAAACTCAGGATTATTGGATAAAAGGAAGGAGGGAGATGAAGGATTTCAGGTTAGTTCTGTAAACTCCTCCATGACACTTAACAGCATTTCTATGGAAATGACCTCCAGGGTGCTTCCTGGAAGAGCCAGAAGACAAATTTCTGTAGTCTGAGTTTTTCCTCATCCAGGATTCAGGATGATATAAGAAAATACAGGTAAATACATTCAAAGCAGATAAGTAAAATTAAGACCTATAAAAATAGCTTCTGGGAGATAAGCAGTGCTCATGATTTACTGTCTTTCCTGAGCGCAGCTCCAAAAGGCCAGAGTAGCAGCTCTGATTTGTATAATTTGACTAAACTTTGTCAGTAACCCAAAAGATGCAAAATGTTTGATATGATCATCTGGAAGAGACATTACCTCAGTGATGGACATCGGAGCCTGCAATTAATGGGACCCTTGGTGAACAGTCACCTTTTCCCATTCAACTCTGAGTTTCAGATAAAATTAGAAGCAAGGTTAGGCTATAGTATTAAAAAATCCTGGTGTTTGTTGGCCCAGAGGCCAAGTGACAGTACACAGCTCACTTCTACCTTCCTAAACACTTTTCTGTGGAAAGATCTTGGCTGCAGTCATACTGCCCCATTGGGAAGAGTGTTGGTCACACAATGTCTCTCGAACTGTGGTTGGCACAGGCTATAGCAATACTGAAAAGCTAAACCATGACAGCAGGTGTGCTAGTAATTAAGCAATATATCATGTCATTGCTTAGGGCTGTGCCTTGTTTTTTTGTTAGTATAGTCTGTGAGAACATTGACTGCACTCTCAATGTGAGGTTATGTTGTAGTTAACTGTATGATGCCCTACAAGATTTTTTTTTTTAATCACATATGTTGTTGACTTGATCAAGATCACCTGTAAGTCATGTGGTTTTGGGTTTGGGATTGTTTTATTTTTTCCATTTGAATTACTGAAAAGGCCATTAGATCATCTAGTTTGACCTGTACCTCAGACAATTGCATTTCACCTGTATCAAGCTCTATTAACTCCCATTTAACTAAAACAAAATCTTTTATAAAGGTATTTGGTCTTGATCTGAAAACATGTAAAGATAGTACTTGTCTTGGTATTTTCATTCAGTAGAAAACTTGTTCTCTCTGTTAAGAAATCATGCTTCACTTCTCATTTATATATGTCTTGATTCAATTTCTAAACAACAGTTGTTCCTATATGTTGGTCCACCATATTAGAGCTTCTTTTAGCATTGGGTAGTTTCTTTTTGCTAATTAATTATGCACAACAGCTAAATAATATTTAATAATCATATATTTACATACACATGCTTACATGCATGTATTTCTATATATGGTTTTAATAAATATATATTTTAGAAGGCATGCACTGTCTTAATGTTGGTCTAAGTACTGCTGCGTTGCAGAGGTATTGTGCTTCCCTGTATACACACATATCCTACAGAATCGTTTTAGCACATTTTGCTGACTAAAACAGAATCCTAGCCTACAGCCTAGAGCCTAGAGAAAGAAAAAATAAGAATTTTTTTTCTTATTAGTTTACATTAATCTTTTTTAAAGCATATTTTGTGAGAAATTGACCATAAAGAAGTAACCAGATCGTATAATATAGTTGTTATTATCTCTTCTTCATTTATCATCTAAACATTCCTTTTTACCTCTGTACTTTATTGTCGGTGATTTCATATTTGTCTCAGTATCATTAATGCAGATGTTGCATTCAACTCATTACATCGTCAATCTCTGAGGAACCTACAAGGAAGCCCTCATGTAATGTTGATTTACCAGTGACCTTTTCCCTCTCTGCCAGTTGTTAATTCATTTATGCCTTACTGTATTGTATGGTGTAGTCTTTTAATCAGAATGCCACAGTAGTTCAAAAACCACACAAAATCTTATGTAACTTCTAGACTACCTTTTTTAGTCACCGTTATTGAAAATGTGTAATCTCATCAAAGAATTAAAACAATTTTCTTTGATGATATCTCTGCTCTTTAAAATCCTGCTCACAAGAATTAATAAAGTTCTTGTTGAACAGTCCTAAAAATAAAAAATCCTGTCAATTTTCCTATCATCTTTCCATGGATTGATGTAAAAGAAGATATAGGCTGTGGTAACTTTGAGTGACCCCACTGGCCTTTGTTAATATTGCTATAACTTTAGTGGATTTCCAGTCTTTGGAACTGCCAAGTGCTTTAAAATAATTAAAAATTAACAGTGAGTTAGCAATTTCTTCAGACAACTCTTTGGGCCTCAAGCAAAAGTTATCTGAACTTGAGATATCCATAGTGGATAGCTGCTGTTCAGGTAACTTTCCATACTTTCCTGATGGTGACTGAAAGATTAAGAAAGTACTTAATTAAGCCACACAGTAGGAATATATCATTTTTCTTTTCCAATACAGTTCAGAAATATATATGCTCTCACATTTTCCTTTCATATCAAATTAACTATCTTTACCCAGAAATGAATCCCAACCAGATCTGTAATGGGACATTTCAATGACAGGAGCCAGCTATTAGATTAGTAGTTCTTTCCTTTTGTATTTTCTGTCTTCTTGCAGAGCCAATGTCATATGGGAGATTCCCCTTGGTGTCTATGAACGAAGCCTATCTGAACATGCTGTCACGTTCAGGGAATATTGTGCTGGACACGCCACTTGTGTTACTATCTTCTTATCTCTGGGCTCATTCTTGTGAGGTTTCTGGCAGCTATCTTTGCAAAAGTTCTTTTTTTTTTTTTTTTTTTTTTCCACAGTGTATGTAATATGTAAAAAACCACTCTCTTATTAGCTAGCTTTACAGTTTTTCTCAAGAGTCTTTATTTTCCCTAATAGACTTTCTATACCTCTTTCCCCTGCATTTCTTTATGTATAGGATTAGCTTTTGTTTATAATTTCTGGTTTTGCCAATCCAGAAGAACGTTTACTGAAAATCTTCTGAAAATTATGTCTACTGAAAATAAACCAACTATTTAATAGATTCCTCTCAAAGAACTCCACCTTTTTTCCTCTCACAAGTGCACAACGATTTTCTGATTGAGAATTGCAGACTATCTGCAAAATTGTTTGTTTCACTTTCAGCTGTTAGCTTTGCAGAAAACATAACAGACAAGTAAAAGATAAAAAAATGCAGAGATGGAGGATCAGCCAAGCAACCCAGTGTCTTGAGGAGTGTAGGGGGATCGAGGAGTAGGCTCCGTGCCCCCTTGCCTGTGGGTGTGTGAAGGGGAGCAATGGTTGGGAGCCTTAGTGCTTAAATCTCTGCCTTTTGGTCACTCAGGCTGGCAGAACCCTGTAACTTTTATGTGTTTAAGGAGCTAGCCTGGAATAGAAAAAGAGCAATTTTTTTTCTTGCAAAGTGGAACTTTTCTAGAAAACTACTCCACTTAAATACATTCACTTAACAGTAAAACATCTTGGCTTTTCATTGGAAGGGATTCCCATTTCAGAGCCAGCCAACATTGCACATACAAACCAAATGTGAATGTGTAAACCTCTACCTGTTCCTTAGAGGTTAAATTAGGTACTACAGACAGACTAAAAGAATATCCCCTGAGCTTCTATATCCCTTCTGCAGGTCTGATTTATTTCTGTCCATTATGAGCTGTAATTTTAATTTTAGCTTATATAGTTCCTCCCCAAGCTATTGCATTTTCCAGTACTTCAGGAACCTGACAACTGGAATGCAAGCTAAAATTTCAATAGAATTTCATGATTTATGGAAGGAATATTGGTTTTATTTTTTATTTTTTAATATTTTTCCTCTGAAATGATTTGTGACTCAAAAATACTTTCAAAAGTCTAAGGAAAAGCAACTTTAAAATAAAATGACCTTTCTGAGAAAAAATAGAATACTGCATGCCTCATTTCTGAATGGTATGACAGGAAAATGGAAAGATGAGATATATTTTCTTCACCTTTAATGGGCCGAGTAATAGTAGGACACATGGTGAAAATATGAATAATATTTTCCCAGAGGCCATTTTCCTCTGATGCATAATGCTCTATTTTCCTTTAACAGGCATTAAGTTTGTTTAATATGGAAAATTCAAAGAACTGACAGTGAGGTCTAAGTTACTGTTCAGCAAATTGCAGTGGGTTTTAGCAATTTAATCTTCAAGTACCATTTATTCTGGTGCTAAAGACTTGGTTTAAAAATTTAAAAAAAACCCAGAACTGTAACATTTAGAAAAAACCAAATGGAAATATTGAAAATATTTTTTTTCCTTGTACATTTACTCCTACACAACATTGTGATTATCAGCTCATAGAGAAAAACAGAACTAAAAGTATTATGGAAATAACGTGACAGTAAATGTAAAATGATCTCTTGGTTCATATGATAACAGGTTACTATACAAATATGTTATTGAAACTAATTTACCACAGAGTGTAATATACAATAGCTAAAAACTTAATTTTAGAGTATTCTTACAGAAATAGTTACATTCTCTTTCTAGAAGATCGCAATTGTCTTGCCACATTAAATTGGCTATTATTTATGCATATATCTTAACGCGAACTCAATATGGTTTCAATATTGTGACAGAGCTGCTTTTTCTTCCCTCCACAGATAATGTTGGACTCTAAAACTGATTTGGCCCTGATCCCACAAATAGTTACCTACACAAAAAGAAATTACATCCGCAGAGGAAGACAAACGATGGCATTTCCATCAGGACATGAATGGTCTTCCATATTTTGGCACTTGCTTGCATTAAAATATGTAATGTTTTGAACTTGGTTGTTCTTCACCATGTGTGAGTTAAGAGTTTCAGACTTTTCTGGTGGGTCTGGGACCTACTTCCGTCTAAACTTTGCAGAACGTAATATCAATGTTTTCAGACAAGAGGTTGTTTCCTGGAAAATTTCTAAGCAGTTCTGCAGCTGAATGGGCTTCAGCTGTTTCTCACACAATCTAGTGGTTCTAGCTTTCATTTGAAGTGTCCAAGAAATAGTAAAAGTAAAATGCTCCTTTCCCTGGCAGCTGCCATGCTTTGGTATTCAGGCTATCATAGACTCTGAAGGTAAGAATAAAGAAGCATGCATAAGATGGACACTGACAGTCTGTTTTATTCACCTTTTCTTTTTTTTACTCTCAGCTCTCAAGAGAAGAAATTCGCAAATGGTAAAAAAAACCCCAATTCCTATTAGACCAAACGTTCAGTGATTTTTGTGGTGTTCATGACACTGCTACAGTACAGACCACAGGGAGCAACGGCAGAAATTCAGCTGTCCCTGTAGACTGTCTAAATCTACTCAAATACTTGATCTGTGCAAAGAAAATATTAATCTATATAAAATGCAAGTAGGTATCCTTTTGTTATTTTTCCCTGTAAGAAATGTTAGGCAATTTAAGGAATAAAAGAAGACAATTCTTCAAGCAAACCACAGTGGGCAAATTGGGAGTGGGAAACAAGGAAAGAAATAATGTAAGACTCTTAGGGATGCTGATACACCTTGTACTATCTACAGCCACCAGCAGCATGTAAAGATGCTCTTTACACCACTAGCACAGAAAGCAAGCAGACAGCTCTCAGGCAATAGCCATTCTCTTACACTGAGATTCAGCTTTCAGTTAAACCCTCCTTTCTGCATGCTGATACCTGGTAAGGCATGTAGCTTATGTTTCCTAAATAGCCCTGTGTTTTTCATGTGTATAGTGCATAAAGATTTGTGTAAACAGAAATGTAGCCATAATCTTTATCCTTACATATCTTAAGTGAAATCTTCACATGATATCCATAATATCCATCAGAACAGGATATATTTTTCAATTTCAGCTCATTCCCCCTCCCCCTTTTTGGTGGGTCTGCAATAAAAACATTTCTTAAATTCATGGAATAATATTCTAGAGTAACGTATCTAATCTTTGCCTTTAAAGACTGTGCACCTACTTTTCCTTTCATATAAACTGTAGGCTTGTGCTAATCTCACAACAGTAATGTGGATAAACATGAAAAATACATATGTAAAATAAATATATTTTTATTATTACACTGCTGGCTTGTTTAATTTTGGGTGTGCACTTTCAGCTTTAAGTGCATTAGTGCTGCCCACCAGCGGACATCTGAAATCCCTGTCAGTATTTAATTCCTGAACAGATGTTGATTATTAATCACATTTATTTGGCCAGATGATTTTAAGTAAATATAATCCTTATGTTTTTGCATTTTAAATTCATTCATTGCTGAATTCAATTATTTTCCCTTTAAATTGTTTTTAAACTGAAAGTGCTCTAACAGAATTGAGCCACGGGTTTCAAAGAATCACTGCTCAATTTTCATTGAGGACAAAGACCCTAAAAATAAGCAAAAAAAAAAAAAAAGTTCAAGCCAAGAGAAAATGTCTTTTAACAAAATTTGTGACAAGGACCCATTAAGGAGATTTGTAATAATTGATCTGATTATGGTGCACCATCAAGCACCATTGTTTCTTCAGAACCTTCAGTAACTGGAAAAGGCAGGTTCACATGGTAACCTCCAAATCCTGTCACCAAATAAGCACCAAGGAAAGTACACAGAGGAAAATATGTGTTCTGTATTGTTTCCTCTCCTGTGTGACTGACTACAGAGCTTTAATCTCTCTGCCTGGCATCCACGCTGGTTTTAAATATCCATTATAGGGCTGTTGCTGCAATCTAGATTCCTATTTGTGCTGTTGCTATGTTTATTATCTAATATAGAGACTGGCTTTTTTATGCAGTTACCTCCTCCTGCTGTTTCTATGTACTCTGTGATAGACTAAACTCATCTGAACTCACCTCAGACCAGACCTAAACTGACCAGAAAAATTGTGTAAAGCTGTAGGCTATATCTATATGTTGCAATTTGTAGTCTTTCACTTACTTCCAAGGGCTTCTTTGGTTATTAGTAAGGGATATCAACTGCAAAAACTGACCAAGAAAACCAAGTTTATGGTATGCTATGAATCATACCCAATTCAGCTAATAAACAGTGATTTTATAAATTGGTCTGTGTTCCCGAGGATAATTTCTAAATTTCCCAATTTTTTAAAAAAAAGGAAAACTGCCATGTTAGCTCCAAATGTAACGCCACATCTACATAGCCATTTCTAGAAAATACCAAAGCAGGTTTTGGTATAAGAGCTTCCCTGGAGAGAGAAGCTTACCTGTGGAATATCCACTCTGGAAAAATGAAAACTCACCCATTTCAGCTGCTATATTATATTGCTTACTGAAGTGCAGGGAAATTACACACAAGAAATAAATTAGAGAAGCAAGTTCTGAAAGACTCGTTTCAGTGCATTGCAGCATGGATCAAACATTAAGCATAACAGTAATGACGCAGAAGTCTTGCATACCTAATTATAGATATGTGCTAAACTAATTTAGCTTAACTTTATAATTCTTATGTTTATTGGGATCAACTTTATTTCACAGTTCTTATTCCTTATCTTTTTGGTACAGAATATAACTTTTTTGGTTTTCCTCTCATACTTGGAGTAGGATTTGTGATGTCTTTTCAGAAACACCATCGAAATGGTAAGCAATACTTCTCTTACTGAAATGTGGTATAGAGAAGACAACCATTTGGCCAGAACACACAGTTATGCAACTACAATGGCAGGGTTTTCTGTACTACAATCAGTTTCTTCTAATTGTTTCATTAGGAGAAGGGACTCTTGCATCAGAATGTTGTCATATCATGTTATAAACACTCTTTTAACTTAGTTTATATGAAATTTGGTTTTTTGTCAAAGTAATATCCATCCAAAACTTACTGACTGCAAGGTAAGCTTGAATCAGGTCACCATGTCCTGTGGATCTCCATGACGTACACTCAGAACTGTCGTTGATTTTGTTGAGAGAAGTTTGAGTTTCTCCAGGCCTTGCAATACCTTATATTACATTTTTCCAACCTTCATTATCTATTAAGTACCACTTCTTGTAAAAAGGCAAGCATGTAGAAATTATTAGCAAATAGGAGTCTCAAGGCATATGATGATAATTTAATAATGGCTATACAATATATTAGAGGGCTCATTTGGGAACTGTCAGAAATAGCTCCACCAGCCTCAACAACATAATCCTTAGCAACCTCTACAGTTTTCTTGCAGAGATATTATTTTGTGACTCAACAAGGATTCAATATATCAATTATTTTGTGACTCAACAAGGATTCAACATCTCAAGATATATTGCCTAAATTAGGCAGCATTATTAAAAAGTAATGCCAGGACAATTTCATACAATTATACTTTCAACTAGGGGACTGATCATTACTTGATTACATGATGCTGTTGTCTATTGGTTGTATAATTTTTTTACAGCTGACAGTGAAAATAATTAGCCAATGAATAATTATCCTCCATGAATAAGTGGCAAAAACAGTGGTAACTTTAATGATATGGACAAAACGGCCCAGCATTATAAACAACTGTGATGGACAGATGCATACTTGACTTCCTCTGCACTTGCAACTCTTTTCCTTCCCCTACACTGACTACCTCCACGTCATCCTTCCATCTGCCAAACTGCATGTTTACATGAGTGACACACTCACATCCACCCCTTTCAAGACTTTGAAGTCTGTGAAAAAAAAAGGCCCATAAAGCCTCTTATGAAATTTACTCATTGATGCCTTCTACTGAGTTTATTAGGACAAAGATGTGATGGGATAATGACAATTCAAATGGCACTCAGCATGCATTTGTTGCTATGTTGAGAGGAAGTGTAGGAACTAGGAAGATGGGACAGGGTGGTAGCCACTTGCTGATGCAGAGAGCTACTCTGCAGCAGTCACCGTGAACTGTAAGGAACAGGAGAAACATCTCTTTTTGGAGTATCCATGGTAATGTAGGTGATATTGTCCAGTTTTGGTCTTTGAACATATGTTCTCTATCTTCTTTGGATCTGGTCTTTAATTCAAGATTTTTGTCAATATTTCTACAGGTCATATAGCATACTGAGCCATTTTCAGAAATAATCAGAGGGCCACTTCACAGCAACCCTTCAAAGCCTACTTCTAATGCATAAGTTAAAGAGATGTAAAAAGTTAAGTAGAATCTTACATGATGGATTCTCATCCTCCCTCACTCCTTCTATGAGTTCTTTCATTCAAATATTTGAGAAAATGAGGCTGTATGAAGAGTTTAAAACTCTAAAACAAGCCAGGACATGCCAAAAATCATTGAATGACAAGTTCAGGTTCTATACATAGATTTGTCAGTGTCAGCTTTGGATGAATAGTTCCATTTGGATGAATTCAGTTTCTTCTGGGCATTCTCATTTTAGGAAGGTCAGCTCATTTCCTCAAACTTTGCTTATAGTAACTAAAACCTAACTTATTGAAAAGTTCTACAGAAATTAGTAGAGTAAAACACTGTTGAAAAAATACTGGTGCAATCTTTGGCTGAAGAACGTTTCCATATTTCAGTGCTTCTGAAGTAGCCTCTGAAAGTCTTGAACTTGCAAGACATTTCCTTAAAACCTTATTAGTTAACATAGGAAATCTAATTTTTTTATTGAACAATCTCATATTTTCCCCTCTTCCACAAGTTAAACAGACAACTCTCAGTATTGACACAATTTGATCTTATTTATCTTTGTTAATGGATAGAGATGAAAATATGATGTATGGGCTACTATGGCTGGTGATCTCTTATCATTGAATGAAAGAGCATATGACTGTGTCTATTGACTGTCTTTAGTTGTGTTGATGATAGGATGCTGTGACCTAGATGCAGACCTTTGTGAGATGCTTTTCAATTTTTTTTTTTTCCCCTCAGACGTCAACACATTTCTGAACAACTGATTTTATTGTAACAGGATAATAGAATAAGTTTTTTATAACTATTGATTAAGTATAAGAGCTTTTTAAAACTGCACTGTGGCCAGTCACAATAAAGTGACACTTTTTCTGGTTGCTCAACAGAAAAACAAAATTTCTGACAATTTTTTTTCCCTGCAAGTAAATAAATCTGATTTTGGTGAAACATCATTTCCCATTGGAAAGCAATCTCAAGGGAAAATTTCTAGCTCTCCACTTAGGCAGAAGACCACTACCATATCATTACAATGGGGTAAATAATTCATAATAAGTATATGCTTGGTAAGAGTGATTATTTTAATTCCACTGGGATTTTATTAGATTCTGAATATAAGGTTAAGGTTTTGAGACACGGAAGAATAATATTTTTCAGTAACTTAGAGTAAACACTTTAATAAAGTCTAGCCTTACTTATCACGCTCTGAGAAAGTCCATAGTACTTTAAGTAATGTCTAACATCTCTTTGAGATTTATTTATGTAAAGAAAATAAATTATAAAACTGCTTCATCAGGCTCTGACACTCTCCTCAAGATTTGTGCTGGGGAGGTTGGGGGTAGGGAAGGTCTATTCTCCCACATCTAATACCTGTTTCACATTGTTGCTGATACTAAGTAATACAGAGGGTTGCTTCTGAAGTCTGCTTTTTAAGTGTTCAGACAATATGGTAGGATGTGTCATGACAAGAGTATCTACCATGCTCTTAAGCTTGTTCCACCTCTATTAATCTATCCTGTGATGCCAAACTGAATCAGCATAGCCTGACAGAAAAAAGGACCATGGTAGAAATTTCAATTACTTTTTCAGAAGATGAAAAGTAATGGGAGATGGAAGGAAGACTTCATCAGACTAAAGGACATAAGACATTGTGTAGCAAAGTGGTTGTAAGATAAAGTTCCAGGTACTGCACTGGTGATCTGGACCTACTGAACTTACTTCACATATTTCACATCTGCTGGGCTAGCCAAGTGTTTAGATATGGCACAGGCAATGACAGATTTCCATGCTGACATTACAAACTGTATTATATAGTGCAATACAGTACAAAAACATGCAAGCAACAAAGAGTAGCAAAAGAAATGAAGCATGTCCTACATGTTCATGATTATATTATTCATGACATTCATAATGATAAACTAAATGTGAATGTATTTCTATTTTGAGGAAAAATACCATAAAACATGTTAAACTGATACAAATATATAATTACATACTTATATATCTCAGAATTGTTTATTTTTAAAAACCTTTGCAATGAAGAATGTACTAAGCTGTATGGGGTAAGTTGTGTTAGATTAATTTTATGGAACGCACTGGGTAAAGCTTGGTTTACTTGCTGAACTCAATATTGTAATAAAACTTTTACTGCTTGTTTAATGACATGGGGTGCCATTTTATTGGCTTGTGTAGATTGTTGTCTAGGGTTCTTCAATGTTTCAGTAAAACCTTTTGGCTTAGATATGGTTTCCTCATGGGAAGTGCTTAAACAAACAAAAGACCTTATTGAAGTCAAATGTATTTAAGTGGAAACTTCTGAATGTTAGCTTCAGATCTGTTGCCTGGTAATAACAAGGGAATCTAATGGGGTTTTCTTGTACTTTTGAAATGAACTGCAAAGCTGCAGTACAAAAACCCTCCCTATCCCAGAAGCTGCAATGGAAGAGGTATCTACTGTCTAAATTTTCCTTCTGTTTTCTGTTTCCCTCCTGCTGCCCTTGTATGTGCAGAGATTCATTAGGACTGGCTTAGTTATACTTTGTGCAAAATGATTCAGAATCAGTGAATGAGACATTGAAAAGCTGTTACATTGCACGGAGTGAAATAGGGATTTCCAGAGCATAAAACCTCTGACTCTTTAGACAAAAATCACAAAATGAGATGAATTACCCTCTCAAGAGTCTTACTTCTCTTCATGGAACAGGAAAGGAAAGCACAATGACTAAATTAAACTTAGATTTCTAACTTCTGAATGCTTAAGTTAGGGTACTCCACTGTTTGATCCAACAGATATTTATAATGTATTTTAGACCTTCTTAATACTCACACCAGGCTCTTCCTTACTATATGCACACTGTATCTTTTTTTCATGCCTGCTGGAATGCTCACATCTCATGGGATAATATTTTATTTGTGTTTCTGTTTGCACAAATTCAGATAATATCTTCCTTCAATGAAAACAGGATCACAGAATCACAGAATCATCTAGGTTGGAAAAAACCTTAAAGATCACCTAGTCCAACCATTAACCTAACACTGACCATTCTCAACTACACCATATCCCTCAGCGCTATGTCAACCCGACTCTTAAACACCTCCAGGGATGGGGACTCCACCACCTCCCTGGGCAGCCCATTCCAACACCTAACAACCCGTTTGGTAAAGAAATGCTTCCTAATATCTAGTCTAAACCTTCCCTGGTGCAACTTGAGGCCATTCCCTCTTGTGCTATCGCTTGTTACTTGGTTAAAGAGACTCATCCCCAGCTCTCTGCAACCTCCTTTCAGGTAGTTGTAGAGGGCGATGAGGTCTCCCCTCAGCCTCCTCTTCTCCAGACTAAACAACCCCAGTTCCCTCAGCCGCTCCTCGTACGACATGTGCCCCAGACCCTTCACCAGCTTCGTTGCCCTTCTTTGGACATGCTCGAGTAATTCAATGTCCTTTTTGTAGTGAGGGGCCCAAAACTGAACACAGTAATCGAGGTGTGGCCTCACCAGTACCAACTACAGGAGTAAGATCACTTCCCTGTCCCTGCAGGCCACGCTATTTCTGATACAAGCCAGGATGCCATTGGCCTTCTTGGCCACCTGGGCACACTGCTGGCTCCTGTTCAGCCGGCTGTCAATCAACACCCCCAGGTCCCTCTCTGACTGGCAGCTCTCCAGCCACTCCTCCCCAAGCCTGTAGTGCTGCTGGGGGTTGTTGTGGCCCAAGTGCAGCACCCGGCATTTGGCCTTATTGAAACTCCTACAGTTGGCCTGAGCCCATCGCTCCAGCCTGTCCAGATCTCTCTGTAGACCCTCCCTACCCTCGAGCAGATCAACACTCCCACCCAACCTGGTGTCATCTGCAAACTTACTGAGGGTGCACTTGATCCCCTTGTCTAGATCATCAATAAAGATGTTAAACAGGAGTGACCCCAAAACCGAGCCCTGGGGGACACCACTCATGACCAGCCACCAGCTGGATTTAACTCCATTCACCACAACTCTTTAGGCCCGGCCATCCAGCCAGCTTTTTACCCAGAGAAGCGTGTGCCCATCCAAGCCACAGGCAGTTTTGCCAGGAGAATGCTGTGGAAACCAAGCATAGTTGCTTTCTCTGATCAGGTCTTGTACTTGATGGCTCTGGAAACAAGACAAGCCAAAGATGTATGTATTTTAATGTTATAGCCTCATTTTATTCTGGGAAGGCTGAAAACATCATTCCATATACCTTGAAATAAACAGAGGACATAACCCCGATTGTGTTATGAATCCTCATTTGCCATATTTTAGCAAGACTGAATTGACTTATAATATCAGAAGCCTGCCTGGTAACCCATCTGGCAGACTTCAATTTCTTTCATTGATCTGAGTTAAAACATTTGTTCTTGTGCCCTTTCCATGTTATAATGGCTTTGGGGATGTGCACAAGGATTAGAGCAGTAACTCGTGATCATACTTGTGTCACTGAAAAACTGGGAGTATTTTATGAGGCTTAGATCATTATGCCTCCTCCTGACTGCCCTTCTTTACAACACACACCATTTCTCTGGTTTAAAATCAAAGGCATTACTTGTCAGTGCTTTGCTGTCTTGAAGCATTCCTCATTGTTGTCTGCTCTCACTTTCACAGAATCACAGAATCATCAAGGTTGGAAAAGACCTTGAAGATCATCCAGTCCAACAATTAACCTAACACTGACCATTCTCAACTACACCATATCCCTAAGCGCTATGTCAACCTGACTCTTAAACACCTCCAGGGATGGGGACTCCAATTTCCCAGTGATATTGTGGGTGGAAATGGGAAATGTACAGATTTTATTGCAGGGGAATTGGTTCGGATGTGTTTTGTTGTCTACAACTAAGTACAATCAGGATATCTGTAATGTCTTTGCATTCTGGCAGATTAGATTGCAGGTCATTGTTAGCTGGCAAAAGTGAAGTACAGTTTTTTCCTTAGATGCTCTATCTGGGAGAAACAGTTTTTGAATTCTCCTTGCTTTTGTTTAAATTGAAGGTAGTCACAGCATAGGACACTGGTTTACAGCTTCTTCGCATGAATCCAGAACTGCAACTCCTTTGTCAGATAAGTGGTTGGGAGAAAACAAAGCAGTAAAGCATAGTACATTCAACCCAGCTTTACTATTCATCTCTCTCTCTCTGTGTCTCTCTGTTTATGTATATATATACATGTGT
Source organism: Strix uralensis (assembly GCF_047716275.1). Taxonomy (NCBI): domain Eukaryota; kingdom Metazoa; phylum Chordata; class Aves; order Strigiformes; family Strigidae; genus Strix; species Strix uralensis. Next base: position 36,320,852 of record NC_133976.1, read on the forward strand.
GAGTTATGTGTTTTTCTAGGCAGAGAACAAAAAATGGTTTCAGCATCTCCATATCCAATGCCTAAAATTTCAAAGGAAACAATGCTAAGTGGTTGGTACTTTAAAAGCCTAAAATTGTCTATGGTGGTGAAAGCCTTATGGCAACCCAGTGATGGCAGATCACTGTGGAGATTACACTAGAGGAAAGGAAGTTTTCTGGTTGTATGTGTGATAGACATAGGTTTGGAGATAAAATTAAATGGTATGAAATCAGTTCTACTACATGTGGCAGGTGCATCCGCCCAATGAAAGCAGAGTTTCTTGGCTGTTGAGGTGTGGCAGCTCCTGGGTGCCTTTGTTTGCAGGGGCCTCACGGTAGTTGGGGCCTTTGGCCAATGGGAGCCGCTATTGACTACAGGTCAGATTTGGCCTGGGTATAAATGGAGTCCCCTGGGGGAGCCATTTTGAGCTTGTCCCCTGGAGCAGCACGCTGCAGTCGAGGACTCTCCCCTTGGGTCAGGACGCTGCCCAAGGAAACTCCTCGAGGGGCCTTGGGTCAGGATGCTGCCCTGAGCAGGTCCTCGAGGTTGAGAGCCCTCACTTGTCAGGTGAGTGATAAAGCGTTTTGGGTTGCCGTTAAACCCTAGGGAGTAGTGCTTTGTTATGCGTTTTGGGTTGCCGTTAAACCCTAAAAAGTTGTTCTGTTCTCCTCTCACGGACATTCGAACCTGTAATTTATGGAGAGCTAGTTAACTGTGTTAATAATTAGGTTTTTTTATTTTTGGTGGTTTGTTGTTTATTTGAGAGCATCTGTAACACTACAAAAAGAATTGAATGGTAAAATTCTCAGGGCACTTTGTAACTGTTTCACCAGATGTTCATGTGAGGAAGAAAAGATACTGAACTCTAAGCTGAAGTTATCTTTTTTTCTCAGTGTTTGTTATGGGGAGTGAAAGGAATGCAGATCAGAATGCTATTTCTGCAGGTAATGCCACCAAGGTCAGACTGGATACAATGATTTATGGAATTGTTAGTAACCCTGGGTGATTAGGATTTGCCCTTCTCTTTTTTCCTCCCTGTTTTTTTTCCCTTCCATGGCTTCCTAATTTATCTTTCCACACAGATATTCAGACAGAAAACACAGTACTAAGGATACTTGTACCAGGAAGGAACAGACTGTATACTGACAGGAGACTGAACACCTCCCTTTCAATTAACATGATTTATTAGAGATGAAACTAAACCAATGTAGATGTAGTTTTTGTAGGTTTTTTATTATTGGATACTTTTATTCTATCTGCTTTTCCCATTTTCCTTGTTAACTTTGATAAACCTCTCAAAAACGATAAAACCACATGAGTGGAAAGTCTTGGAGTTCCAAACCTGTCCAGGAAGCTATTATGTTCTCCATCCTTAATATGCTAATGCTTCTAGGAGGCAATAACATAAGAAAGTTTATTATAGGCAGGATAAAATACAGGATAAAGTACAAGGTAGTTATTATTCTGGATTTGACCTCATTGAAAGAGGTGTTGCTAAAACAATTAATATCCACTGATAAAACTAGATGTTGCTAATTTGTTTTAAAAAGATTAGTCACCTTCTAAATTATCATATCTAGCATTATTTTCTACTTTGATAAACTACACTTAGATAAGAACACTGCCGTGGTGGCCTCCATCTAACAGTGTGCTGCAAAGGAGCACGTGATTTCAGTGGTTGTATTTCTGGAAAAGCCAACCGCAGAAGACATTAGGATTTTTCAGGCTTTACCCTGGCAAGGTGCCCTTCAGCTCAGTGCCCAGGGCTTTGCTTTCAGCCCTGGATCTGCAAGTCTTAAAGTTTTTAAATCGTTAAACTGAATATTCCAAACCAAGACCTTGAAATTCTAAATGTCAGGGCACTTGGTATCTAGCATAGATGCTAAGGAAGTGATTCAGTTGCCTAAGCATAGGCCTTCAATGTTGTTTTAGATATCCTAGGTTTTCCTGTGGAGTTGGCAGATAAAACACAGGATCCATGGGAAACCCATTTTTTTCTGGAGCAATACATGCAGGCTAGGAGCAATTTCATACGACACCTAAAAATGACACCAAAGTACTGTGCCCAAGCAGATGAAATGAGCCTCTTGTCAGTAAAGCAGTGGAATCTAGATGGGAATACAGGTAATCAGCTCATAGAAGCAGGATATGGCTCCCTAAACGTTGATACCATTGGACATGCCCTAGGGTGCCTCAGACATATGAACAGGGTTTGTAGCTATGACACAAGGTGTTTGGAAGACCTGTCCACTTCTGAAGTAGCCTCTGGGGTCTGAGAGTTATACACTAGCACATCTCAGGTAAGACTGGAATTCCAGGGAATTCTCAAGTTACCTACTTCAGAGGTAATCACTCCCTAAATCCACTGAAGTCTAAACAGAACTTTGTTGTCTCAATCTGTACATATCATATGCCTGTCTTGGGCCCAGCCCCATTCCTCCTACTCCATGCATGGCCATTCCAGCAAGGAAATCAGAGAATTCACAGAGTCCCAGATAGGTTTCTGAAGTCTGTGCCTGCTGGAATTATTCGTGCTTACTGATATCATGTTTGTGATTAATTACTTGACACAGTTCTAGAAGCTCTAACTGTATTTCCCAGGAATCATTTCAATGGACTTGTTCTGAGCTTGAGAAAGTTAAAGTAATGCCTGTTACAAGGAGGTCTGAATCTCTTCACTCATTTTCCTTCAGCATTTTTTAAACACACACAGAAATGAAAATTATTTCCTTCTAGAGCAATTTAGTGTCAGCACTTAACCATAAACTGTTGAGATGTTCAAGCATGCTACACCTGTTTAAAATCTTGCCTTTTTATTGTTGACCATAAAAAAATTTAGGAAAATTTCCTATGTATTTTTGGCTTTTCTTTGTAAGTTCCTTGCCTAACAATATCAAGACATAAAGCAAAGATAAAACAAAATGAGCATTTAACCACCAGTGGTCTCAGCTGACAGGAAAGAGTGTTTTGCTACTTACACAAAATACTGTTGGTCACAAAAGAGACTTTCTGAAAACCCAATTTAATGTATTAGTGAAAGAAAATTACAGCAATGTTTGATGACATTTATGATATATTATGATTAGTACCTTGCAAATGATTTAACATAGTACCTTTGACTATCACCATTGAAATAGAAGTTTGTAATAGTTTGAAAGTGGCTGAAAAATATTTTTACTACAATTTTATATTTTAATCTTCTTGTTCAAATAGAACTGACTGGTTTTATAGCTTCTTATACATACCACTGAACCATGGCATCTACTCAACTCACAATGTTTAGAATAGTTATCCTTACAAAATTAGCCAGATTTTGTGAGGAGTTGTGATTTTTTTGGTACACAAAATAGATGCAATACAGTTGCCACATAACCATACAGTAAACTGCATCATGAAAGAAATTTGGCCAAAAATATCTCTTTGGGGTTTCCTATGATGTGAGAATGGAGATTTCTTAGCTCATTATTGTTTATTCACTCATTAATATGGGAGCTTTGCAATTGGACAACTTTTAAGCAACAAAATTTAGGTGAGATTAATCCTGTCAAAACTGCAAAGCCTCAAATCATGCAAAAGAGTCTGTAAAGAAGCTGAGACACAAAGTCAAATATCTCTGATCGCTGGCTAATTTTCTAACTTCTGGGTAAGTGATCCCCAGCATATAGGCTAGAATAGTGAGCATGTTTTAGAATACTTTTTGGCTTTTGCCTTTCTGTCTTAGAGAAACTGTAAGTTTTTCACCTTTTTAGTGAAAAACTTATGACTGAAGAGCTGACTAAGAAACACTGTCAAGGATTCTGTGCAAAAGACAATTTCATGATGTTACCATTTGTGTCAAGGAATAATACTTTTTTGCAGATGATGTGCAAAATTTTTCTTACAAATGGCATGAACATTCAATCTATAATTACATGGTCACTTAGATGCAGCACAAGTTTCTGATGTCACCTGTTTCCCCATTATTCCTTCTGCCTGTAGGTGTAATTTCCTTTGTGTGGCTAAGCAAGGAGCTGGACCAAGATGAAAATTAACTCTAAAAAATATGTTTTATTTTCAGATGGATCAATACCTCAGGTCATCATTCAGAGGTCTACGCTGGCTAAAAGAGGATAGAACAAGGAGTGTTGGGGACAAGGCCAGAGTGACATTTCAGCTGGTTGTCCCTGGGCCTGTACTGGTGCCTGGGGTTATTCCTCCCAGGTGCCGGACTATGGTAGTTTCTCATGTTGAGCTTAATGTAATTCCTGCCTTCCCAATTCTTCAGTTTGTCCAGGTCCCTCTGAATGGCAGCACACCCATCTGGTGTATCCACCACTTCTCCCAGTTTTGTATCATCTTCAAGCTTGCGGAGGGTCCACTCTGTCCCGTTATCCAGGTCATTAATGAAGAGGTTGTATTATTGGCCCCAGTATCAACCCCCAGGGTACACCACTAGTGTCTTGTCTCCATCTGGACTTTGTGTTAATGATCACTACCATTTGGGCCCAGGTCTTCAGGTGTTTCCAATCCACCTCACTGTCCACTCATCTGACCCATATCAACACCCACATGAGAAGCTCAAGCCTTCCTTCTACATGTGGTATAACTGGATGCCCGGCAGTTTTCTGTGCAGAGTTTTATCTTACATTAAATGTTTTTTTCTGATTTTGTTCCTTGTTTCCTCCTTTTTTTGTTTTTTCAGATGACACCATACCAAGCTGGTAATATAAATTCAAGAGGCAACAGTTTTCTAATGGTCCTTTTTACTTGTCTTTCATTACAGTGCACATGGCATCTGATTCATTTCCTGTTGATGACATTGAAGACATGACTGCTGACCTGAAGGGGAGTGAGATTAGTCTTTGATGATGCATGCATATATTCAAGTCCGACCACATGTTCTGCTGTTTCTAGAGACAGATTATAATATTAAAGCAAAGAAATATAAACAATCCTTGTCTCATGTTATCCCTTGCCAATCTATCTTAGGGCAAAAAAAGTATTTTTAGGAGAACACATCAAACAAACTACTTTGTGAACTTTTTTTTTCTCCTTTAGAGAATGCAGACTGCATTACAAACAATAATAAATTGTATAAGTTTGGGCTTTCTCATGGCAGAAGGATCACAAATTGTTGACAGTAGGAACCTGGCTCTTTTTCTTAAAGCTGTTCCTCCTTACCAGATTTATAAATGACTGAATCCAGATGGATTTGTATCTTAGCTTCACCCTGATGTTTTTTCACTTGTATATCGTAAAAGAAACAGTATGCTGAAGAGACTTACATGGTTACCAGAGGAGAAAGTTGTGCTTTGCTGTATTGTCTACCAATATATATTATTGTCTGAAGAGTATACATCTGTGAGGCATATCTCTATGTTTCAGAAATAACATAGCTAAGAGTAATAGAAACAGGACTTGTGTTTAGCTGCAATATGATTTTTTTCCTTTCTCCAAATAGGTCTCCCAAAGTAGCATAAACAGTTTATTTTTTAACTTTCATGAAAAAAAATATTTTGTATATTATATTATAGAGTAGCATTAGTCTGTATTTAATTAGAGAAAATCGGAGTCTGGCTGTCCTGAAATGAGTTTTCTTAATTTTCAGGCTACAACTCCAGGCAAGATGTTCTCCTGCAGGAGGCCCCTTAGCAAGTACTTTCATCAAGGAACCAACAACAGTCACTGTTTTCACTTCAAATTCAAAGTGATTGTTGATCAGGACAAGCTGAACAAAAAGATGTACTTCAAGAGAAAACTTTCTAACCCAAATAAGATACCAGTAAATGAGCACTTCCTTGTTTCACAGGCATCTCTGAAACAATATTTGTGGAAGAATAATTAGCCATTATTATTTGTAGTTGTTGCCATTAATAAAATTTTCTCTAGTAGGAAGAGACAGACAAGTCACAGTAAATATTGTTCACAGATGAATATGTGTCAGTTGAGCATATATGTGGGCTGAGTTAGTCATGATTAAATAACCATTGTGTATTAAGTACATAATGCCATTATACTGACTACATACTTTGTTTTGTTTCATTTGAATCTGATTGCGCTTTTACTACTTAAATGTAAGTACTTAGTTTAATTTCAATTCCATTACCAATGTTTTAAGATTAAAGAAGTGTGGTAAATTTAATTTGAAATATCATGGTGTCAACTCTGCCTTTTTTCAGTCATGGATCCCAGTAAAAACACACAATGCAAGAAAAAGAAAAACAAACCAACAGATTGAAGAGTCAGAAAACTACCACATCTTTCAGTTCTGGAGGCATGGGAACCTTGGGACCTGTTGCTTGCTGGGTGACGAGTTTGGTACTGAAGGAGAGGTCAGTGCAGCCAGGCAGAGGAAGTGGAGAAGACACATGCTGCTTCCATGAGCTGGGGTGAGGCAAGCTCATGGTGAGCACTGTGAAGAAGGCCTCCAATATTGTGCTGAATACATACTGCAGTGCCACTGAATTCAACCTCTGTCTTAAACCTGGAGTTTCATATGAATAATTTGTGTTGATTTCATTGAGGACAGCCCTATTTTCAGATTTATGCCATCTTAGTACCTGTCATTCAGGGTGAGATGAAACATGTTTCACTCTTGTGTTACCATTTAAAACTGTTTATTAATTTTTATTTTTACCTTCACATAGTGTGATTTTTTTTGCAGGAACATAGAGACACATTTTGGCATGTAATAGAAAATTTCATCTTTGGATTAAAATGTGCAGTTTTTAGTTTGGCTCCATCAGAACCAAGCATGTAAAAAACTATAATCCCAAGGCAGATGACCAGAGGCACTTGACTTTCCAACTTCTGAATAGGTCTCCACAGGCCTCACTACCTCATTCCACTATTTAACTCAGAATCGTGGCTGAATAAAACCATAGGGATTAAGGTTGCAATACTGGATTTGGTCACAAATGAAAACAGGCATGGCAACTGGAGGGAGATATACCAAGGAAGATGAAAACAGAACAGTGTGAAGCAGGAAAGAGAAAATATTCTCTAGAAAAAAAAGAAATTACACAATATTCTAAGTGAGTTTTCATTTATGAAAATACCCTAATTTATACCTGTATGCTTTTAGATGTCATCGTTCGTGTGCAGATTATTCTGCATATTCACAAATGCCATTCAGATGAATAACTAGTAGCACAAAAATAATAGCCATGGGATGTTGGTGTTATCTACTGTGAATTAAAATAGAAATTAAATTGGTTATTTGTCAATTCACATTTTCTCCCCCAGTGCACATCATACCTAGTAGCGCCTGTTTCTCATACAGTCTTCCTACTTACTTGTAAAAAGTCTATGGAGAAAAAAAACTAAAGTCTTTTTAAAAAAAAAGGCCTGTCACAAACTGTCTAGCACTTCAACCAAGTGCAGCTGACACTTCATGGTTTGATAAACCTTTGCTCACATTTGTGCAGCATTTTCATGTCATCAGTGATACCCTCATTATGTCACCTAAGCAATGAATTATTTACACATTTTAAAACTACACAAAGATAATTCATCACGTGAAAATAAAATATTCTAAAATCTTCAGCTCTGAGTCGATGAAATGTATAGCATTAGCTGTGCTGGCAGAAAAAATAGCATGAGACCATGTAAGACTTCCAGGATCAGCATGCAGACACCTCTGTTCATTTATAAAGTACCTTTCTTTGTATGAAGTAGTGAATAAGCCTTTCGTTCATCACTCACTCCTCCTTCTGAAAATAACTTGCATCTTGAAAGCACATTCACTTCCCTAAGCTCATCACATTTACAACAATGCTGGAGACACTTTCTGCACTAGGGAATCTCCCTGTACAGGAATTCCTGGTAACATTACCACAGCTGGGCTTTCCAGATTCTCTGTTTCCTAGTGAGAATGGATTTTTTTATATATGAATATTGATTTATATAGACATTTATTTATATGGTGTTTATTTCTGTGAACATCCAACAGTCACACTCATGTCAGCAGATAGCCAAGTCAGTACGCTGACTGTCGTGGTTTAACCTCAGACAGCAACTAAGCATCACACAGCCACTTGCTCACTCACTCCTGGTGGGATGGGTGAGAGAATCAGAAGGGTAAAAGTGAGAAAACTCATGGGTTAAGAGAAAAACAGTTTTAGAGGGAAGGAAAAGCTGTGCATGCAAGCAAAACAAAACGAGGAATTCATTCACCATTTCCCATCGGCAGGCAGGTGTTCAGCCATCTCCAAGAAAGCAGGGCTCCATTATGCATAATGGTTACTTGGGAAGACAAACACCATCACTCTAAACATCTTTTTTTCCTCCCCCAGCTTTATAAGCTGAGCGTGACGCCATACAGTATGGAATATCCTTTTGATCAGTTGGCGTCAGCTGTCCCAGCTGTGTCCCCTCCCAACTTCTTCTCTACCCCCAGTCTACTTGCTGGTAGAGTGGTGTGAGAGGCAGAAAAAACCTTGATTCTGTGTAAGCACTGTTCAGCAATAATGAAAACACCCCAAAATATAGCCTCATACTAGGTACTCTGAAGAAAATTGACTCTATCCCAGACAAAGCCAGCACACCCTCCCAAAAACATATCTAAAAATTGGCAAAAACATATGTTCCTTCCTATCATGTCAAATTAATTAGTCTTTGTACAGAACTATAAAATTAATCATTTATTTATACATAATCAACATTAATAGCATAGAGAATGGCTTGACATATTACTCAGAGCTGTGAGAGTTTGTAAATTGTGTAAGGCATTTCATGCAAATTTTAAATCAGTCTAGAAGACAAAATTTTCTAACAGATTATCATGAGATTATAAGAGCAATGTTATTGTGCACTTTACCATTGCTTACAATTCACATTCATTATGAATTACTACTTTTGTGGTTTCAGGAACTAAGTAACTTATATTAATGCTGGATATCCCACCATAAATTAAAAAATGCACTGAAAGAACTTCAGAAACTGTTGATGTGCTGTTGGGCATAGGGAAGAACTGGTAGAAAGGTGAGGTTGTCAGCCTAGTGTCCACTGAATTAAAGCATGTCTATGGGGTCTACTGGGTAGTCTTGCCTAGACCTCAGTTAATATTATTGTAAACTACTTTTCTATGGAAAGATTCATATTGTACCAAAAAAATTCTTAGGAAGATTTATCTCTAAGAGACCTTTAACCTTATTCCCAAAAAGTTTACTGGGCTATACTGGAAATAGACTTCAGATATATTTATGTATGTGTACACAAATTTCCCCACCCCGCCCCTTGTGAACCAAAATAAACTCTCCAGCAAAAAAACCATCTTTGCTGTGTGCCAAGTTGCATCGCTTCCTTCTCTGGAAATGGGGAATTATTTAAACAATGACACAGATCTTTCAGCTTTTCTTGTTGTTTTTTGTTTTTGTTTTTGTTTTTTTTGTTTTTTCCTAATACACCTTGGGGATTGATTTCTTCACAGGATAGAATCTGTTGAAGGTACAAGATAAAGTTTTGGCAGTGAAGCTTTGTTCCTGTGATGTTTTCAACTCAAGCGCATTCCAGCCACAAGGATTGTTGTGTAAGGATTGACGTATTGCTCTTGGCAGGGCTGCAAAAAGCAGGGATGAGGGGACCCTGCCACTGCCCATAAATTACACCATGAGAAAATGACTTTCAGCCCAGCTATAAACAGACAGTTATGAAAGGCTACACATTGCCATCCTTAGGCTACTATGAGTCTATAATGAGTAACACATACTGACAAATGTTTTGGGTTTTGTAAAATATGTTAACCATAAATTGCCTTCAGATTCAGAAAAATTTAGCGCACAGAATATAATGTAGAGCAAATATGTGCATGGAAATTCTGGTATTACCAAGTGTACACATAGGGAGAAAAGTTCTTTCCCTGAATAGCAGGGTATGACTGCTCCTGTTTAGCAAAATAGTCAGCAGAAGAAAATATGTGTTCTTACCTTTCCTAGAAGACAGATACGAGTGATCGCTTTTAGCTTGGAGAGGGCAACTGAGTCTAAGCCTCTCTGTGAAGTTGATACTACACCTCTTACAAAGTTCACGACTCAATAGAAACTTCCTCCTTGTCTTTGCACTGTTTATTCTCACATAAGAGCTCCGACACAAATATGTAAAACATAAAACCCCTCCAGTCATACATTCACTGTTCTTGGAAAAGTGTATACTACCATTTTCCTTTCTTTGCTGTCCCAAATTCTTCATTAAAAGGACATTTCTGAGTGGCATTAACTGGAACAGGAGTTTGGACCTTGACCTTCAAATATGGTGCAGCAGAAACAATCTTACTTCTTAAGGAGATTAAGTTGTGAAATGCTTTATATCACTACTTCTTTGTCCCACCATCAGGGATAAATAAGACATAGAAAATCCATACAGCCCAGAGAACAATATGAATCTAAAAATGAATAGGCTGTTAAATGGGTACGGACTCTAGTAGTTCTGCCTACACCACACTGGAAAAAGATTGCTAAAACTGTTCATCTTTCCTTCCTTGAGTATCTGTTACTATCACGAGAAGTTATTCCTGAAGCCAGACAGGAACAAATGGATGATCCTGTCTGGTAGCTTGTTCATGTGATCCCAGGACAAAACCAGAAAATTTGCAGTGCCAGAGCAGACACATGTAAACTGATCCTATTTCTGCTATTGTGGTCACTCCTGGCCTAAGTTCTGTTCTGCAGCACAGGAGTATCCTGAAGGTATTTGAACACATTTACCTTACATGATACAATTTCAAAGCATGTTTTCTAACCCTTGAGGAGTAGCTTCCTTGTGAAGCAGGTATTCATCTCATTTTACAGGTTCATAATTGTGACTGATAGAGTATGTGTGTGAAACAGAGAGAGAGAGAGAGAATGAAAGAGGGAGAGAGAGATGAAGTGATTTGCATAGTTCTATGTTTTAATTACAAATCAACCTTTGCCTGATGACACAACTATCCTAATTAAGCATCATTATACTTCCCTTGGGAACTTTCCGATTAAGCACGCCCCAATTATGTGGAGAACACATTACGATGGTAAAAACCAGCACATTTTCTGATCGTTGCAGCACATGATAATGATGTGAACATCTCTCTTGGAACCAAAGGATGCAAACAGTTTAACTGTGCTTTTAGACTCAACAACACATTCCAAACCCAAAGATTTCTAAAACATTGACAAATGTTTTAGGTTGGATTTAAGGTCTTCTAAGGCTTTTAAAAAGTGCTGAAAGAATGGATAAACATTTAACAATGGATTTCTGAAGACTTAAAAACCAGTTTTTCTATCACCTCATTTTCTTAGACATCAGTGGCATGAGAACTGTTTCTCCAAACACCTGACTTCAATGCTAGAGTTTATTCATGCACAGTATATTCCTCTTATCAGCAAATTCAGCAGATTTTTACCTGCTTTTTTATATGACTGAGTTGTTACCACAGAGTTCTTACTCTGAACAGTATATATAATAATTCTAAGAGAAAGTCACACAGAGGCATAAATGTTGCATAATATCTAATAGGTTGATTGAAAATTCTGAAATTTCCATGTTGATCTGAAACAGAGAAGAAATGCCTTCTTTCCTGACTAAAGAAGATGCATTTGGCTAACAGATATATTGGTACTGTGAAAATTTTATTCAAAAGTATAAGCAACCATTAATTTGAAACAATAAAAAGATCTTTAAAAGTTTCCTTCTTCAAAAAGTAGAACAATGTAATAGTAACAGGGGACAAAAATTTTGGACAGATGTGAGTCCTCCCATTCTATGGGGTGTCTTTGTCTATTTAAAAGGTCCATGATAGCAGACCTGCCATAGTGATCTTCTCTACTACACTTCCTTGGACTTTGAAAAATGTAAAAATAAGCTTGTCAAGGTAATATTAAGACTCATTGCTCATGGGTATAAACATGCAATGAACTTAAAAGCTGAAGAAAAATTACAGTACAATATTGTCAATGCAGCAGCTAGATAATTTCCCTTCTGTCCAATTCCCAAATGTAGAATTGAATTGTTTTTAAAAGCAAAAGAGTCATATAAATTAAAATATGATGAAGGCAAGAAAGGTTAAAAGACCATAATTACAGGAGAACAATTTGCATTAAAAAGTAGAATCTATCCTTAATCCTTAAAACTGTGAAAAAAATCAGACATTAACATATTTTAAAAATCTAACAGAACTGAATAATAGGTTCTTTAGACTATCATGACAGAGCCTGCTTTATACTTAATTAATTAACTTCTTCAGTAGCCCAACATTTATAAATACACTGAAAAGCAATCTGCATACTTGCCAAAATTATTCCTTTGGTCATGATGGGTTTTTTTCTTCAAATCACACCTGTACATTCTAAATAAATATGTTTCACTGTCAGAGTATGAAGTGTTCAGCAAGCTGTCTGTGTGGATAGTCACTTCTGAGATTAATCTCTTTTTCCACCGTTTCTTGTATCTTTGTTTGCTTCACATATACGTGTGTTATGTTAAATGATAGATAATAAGGATATCAGCTCATAATTTCCTTTATCTGCTGGAAAACCACTGTAGTCCTATGATAATGTAGAAGGTGACAAACTTAAAGTCAAAGTCAAAATTTTGCTAAAATAAAACCCAATGCCTTAGGAGGTAATGTAATTGTTTTATTTCTGAGTTGTAACAACAATCTCTCTGCTTCAGTCACACATCACAATATCATTATGCAGGCCTTCAAAATAATAACACCTCTAAGCATGGAAAAAAACATCGAACAATGGCTACAATGGGAAAGAAGTTATTTATTCACTGAAAAATGCAGCTTCAAGGTAAACAAGGAATTTATGCTTATTTTTGGCTGAAACAAAAGTGTCAAACCATGTCAAAAGCTTTATTCATGAAATGTAAAGGTATTTTGAACTGTTGAACTGCTTTGGAATTTCTGAAATGTTTATGTTTCTTGTAACACTAAAAAAACCCCAAATCCCAAAACCCCCAACCGCTCCCCAATAAGATGTGTTGAACTTGTGAAAAACATCCTACTGCTGCTTCCTTTATCAAGAGTCTCAGAATCATGACTACACCAAAATGAAAAAGATTTGCCTGCTGAAGATCTTGTCCTTGCACTGGCATCAGATAGCAATGATTAAAAAAAAGCAGAAGCTGGTGCATCACCTCAACTGGTCTGACCAGATAGCATATGCATAAACCATACATAATTTAATTAGTAGATCCAGGCTTTTTCTGTCTCCATGTTGTCTTCTAAGTAATGAGTAAATAATAATAATAATAATAAAGTTATTTGTGTAGAACAAACCACTTTTAGCTCA